>NC_064638.1:487747166-487992166 GCF_023864345.2 Schistocerca serialis cubense
CACAAGCAGTCTTGCTTCTACAGGTGCACACTAGTATCCATGTCAAAAGCTATACTTGCTTTATAAATCTAGGTATGACTTTACCTCTGAATGAGGTGGCTTTTCTGGACAAATACTGAGACGGTGATCACTGGAGTGTATATTATCAGACCAGCAGTCCGATTACACATAGCCCACGATGCAACCGCTGAATTTTGAAAGTGATTCAGCTAAGCGAAGTGGTATGTAACAGGTATTTGCGAATCCTTCACGCCACTGCAGTTAGATGTTTCTCCAGTATGTGTAACGTGTTCTGTCTCGATACCATGTCAGAGGTTCTGTGCTATATCCACTGAGTTATAGGCGATGACTGATTAAGAAGATCACAAACAGCAGTAGATGGTGCGCTGATTGAGGTCATAAGAAATGTATACCAGCTTTTCAGATGTCTAGTGTTACGCTATTGGCTAGAAATCATGCCTATGATTTGGAATCAAGTCCTCCCATTCAACCACATACCTGTGTTGGATGACAGCCACAAGTGAATCATATTTCTGGCACTCTCATATCTTGAAACGAGACACCTTTCTCTGCTAAAGTAAAATTCCAACCTGATTTTAGTCAGCCTCCACACATCTTACAACTGATCCCATTTCTACAGCTTAGCGCATATGATCATTCCAATCGGAACTGAGCAGAAATCGGAGAAATCCATATCCACCATATTCTGCGACCCATGTAGAAACAGAATGACCTGAGTTAGTGCGCCGGCCGGAGTGGCCGAGCGGTTCTGTGTACTTAAGTCTGGAACCGCGCAACCGCTACGATCGCAGGTTCGAATCCTGCCTCGGGCATGGATGAATGTGATTTCCGAAGGTTAGTTAGGTTTAAGTAGTTCTAAGTTCTAGGAAACTGATGACCTCAGAAGCTTAGTCCCATAGTGATCAGAGCCATTTGAGCCATTTGAGTTAGTGCAACAGGACTGTGTTTTGATTATTCGGTGAAAATGCGCGCATTGTGGTGTGTCTCCAAACTACACTCCTGGAAATGGAAAAAAGAACACATTGACACCGGTGTGTCAGACCCACCATACTTGCTCCGGACACTGCGAGAGGGCTGTACAAGCAATGATCACACGCACGGCACAGCGGACACACCAGGAACCGCGGTGTTGGCCGTCGAATGGCGCTAGCTTCGCAGCATTTGTGCACCGCCGCCGTCAGTGTCAGCCAGTTTGCCGTGGCATACGGAGCTCCATCGCAGTCTTTAACACTGGTAGCATACCGCGACAGCGTGGACGTGAACCGTATGTGCAGTTGACGGACTTTGAGCGAGGGCGTATAGTGGGCATGCGGGAGGCCGGGTGGACGTACCGCCGAATTGCTCAACACGTGGGGCGTGAGGTCTCCACAGTACATCGATGTTGTCGCCAGTGGTCGGCGGAAGGTGCACGTGCCCGTCGACCTGGGACCGGAGCGCAGCGACGCACGGATGCACGCCAAGACCGTAGGATCCTATGCAGTGCCGTAGGGGACCACACCGCCACTTCCCAGCAAATTAGGGACACTGTTGCTCCTGGGGTATCGGCGAGGACCATTCGCAACCGTCTCCATGAAGCTGGGCTACGGTCCCGCACACCGTTAGGCCGTCTTCCGCTCACGCCCCAACATCGTGCAGCCCGCCTCCAGTGGTGTCGCGACAGGCGTGAATGGAGGGACGAATGGAGACGTGTCGTCTTCAGCGATGAGAGTCGCTTCTGCCTTGGTGCCAATGATGGTCGTATGCGTGTTTGGCGCCGTGCAGGTGAGCGCCACAATCAGGACTGCATACGACCGAGGCACACAGGGCCAACACCCGGCATCATGGTGTGGGGAGCGATCTCCTACACTGGCCGTACACCACTGGTGATCGTCGAGGGGACGTTGAATTGTGCACGGTACATCCAAACCGTCATCGAACCCATCGTTCTACCATTCCTAGACCGACAAGGGAACTTTGTGTTCCAACAGGACAATGCACGTCCGCATGTATCCCGTGCCACCCAACGTGCTCTAGAAGGTGTAAGTCAACTACCCTAGCCAGCAAGATCTCCGGATCTGTCCCCCATTGAGCATGTTTTGGACTGGATGAAGCGTCGTCTCACGCGGTCTGCACGTCCAGCACGAACGCTGGTCCAACTGAGGCGCCAGGTGGAAATGGCATGGCAAGCCGTTCCACAGGACTACATCCAGCATCTCTACGATCGTCTCCATGGGAGAATAGCAGCCTGCATTGCTGCGAAAGGTGGATATACACTGTACTAGTGCCGACATTGTGCATGCTCTGTTGCCTGTGTCTATGTGCCTGTGGTTCTGTCAGTGTGATCATGTGATGTATCTGACCCCAGGAATGTGTCAATAAAGTTTCCCCTTCCTGGGACAATGAATTCACGGTGTTCTTATTTCAGTTTCCAGGAGTGTAGATACAGATACTACACTACGAAGCAGATCCGTGTCCATTCAATCTATCAGCCCAACATGCTATCATCGTTATTCTCTACCACCCAACAGAGAAAAATAAGAACTATAGAAGCTCCACTAACTTCATCCGATATAGAACTCACCTAGGCACCATTGCTCGCATGATGAGACATAGCCGATGTGCGGTCAAGATATTTTGCAATGCTTCCCAGAACAGCACAGCGTGCGTCCCTCCTAGCATTCCTAATGTAACACCTCGTCCCTCACTGAATGTACACCTCTAACTGCTGCTGCTGCTGGTGTGGGACGATCCTATTAAATATACAGGTATTGATCCACTCAAGAGGCCAGTTTGAAGTTTCATCACCTGTACTGTAGGATGATGATCGTATCCCGTGGACTATACTGTAAATCGCAAGAGACGCTCCCTGTGACCCTCTCGTTGTTTGAAACATTATTATTTTCTGCTATAGCACACTTTGTACTCTGGCATACATTTTGTTTTTCTGCCATGGCTTCCAGGTCTGTGTCAGGTTCTAAACTGACATTAAGACATTCTGATCCATGGCGTCTCGCATAAATTTGGATGTCGCAGAGCGTAAATCATATTGTTACTGCAGATACGTTAACATGCCACACACACTGAACGATTTTAAATAAAAGAGAGTTACAACGTAAGCAAATTGGGGGAGTTTTTGCGGCGTTGTGGAGAGTTTCCAAACCACTTTCCGAAAGTGATTCACGAGCTATACATTTAAACTCATCTGTCATAGTCACGGAATAGCTGATGACTCTAGTTCCGTTTAGACTTATTCATCATATTGCAGTCACGTATGCAATCACTATTTCGGTTCTAACCACCCCAGAAGGTACTGTCTATCCACTAAAACTCTTTCTACAACTCAAACAAGTGATATCAGTCAATCATTATGTGGTAACCAATAGTGTGCCAGTGCACGCATGGGATGGAAAACACACCATCGATGTACTATAATAATAAGCATCACAGTTGATAGTGCGAACAATTTTAGCAATTTTACAGTAATTTCAACAACGACCAATGATGTGACAGCATGTTTCCCAATTTCAGTATCATAGCTAAACCATCCCTTCTCCACTTTGGGAGTATCATTGCAAACGTGGATAGATGACTGCACAGTACGTCCATTCAGTGTTAAATCTCGAACACATACACAATCAAAGTATATCAGACAGCACTCTACATATTTCTAACACCTCAAACATAGTGCTTAATGTACGATCTATATCTCTGTGTATGATTCACAGAGCTTTCTCGCTCTCTTAAGGTAAAATCTGAGACAGAAAAACCCTCATCACACTGCCATTGACCAACTAGCCCTGCAACACCATTACTGAATTAGTATACAACCGACCAGAAGCAGACAGCTACATTCCACGTCTCGTGAATGAATGGAGCTTTCCGAGTCGTAACCTGTCCAAGTGCACAAGATTGCTCGAGATGCGCCCATGTCGATGGGGTTAGCGCTCCTTATCGATGTATAGTAACAGATTTCGAAGTGTTGTGATGTAATTGCAGATGGTTAACAAGGACAAGAAACGAATGATTCATATACACGATGGAGCTCCATACGAATGGAGTTCGACGCATTTTTACGTAAATCAACCAAGCTATCAACTCTAATGTATTTTTCTGGAGTCTAGGATCGGTACCTGGAAGGTATTGGTAAGAGAGAACATAAACACACGCACTCCTAAGGCGACAACGTTTCGCACTTAAAACGGGCTATAACGCTAGATTGCCTGCACTTCTGACCAATCAGTCACATGGAATTTAGCGCTGTTAATATTCCAATGTAAGAAATATATTTCAAGCAGATGACATACATCCTTCTTCCTGGTTTCCTTACGATAACCTATGTTATCGAACGGTTAAACGAAAAAAATGCTTCCTTAAAACATTTGCCCTGTGTGATACGAGTACAATGTAGCTTTCCAGAGATGTATAGCGCCCACTGGTCACATCCGATCACCGTTCGGAAATTATACTGTGCCTGCATCAGCCCTATCTAAAATGATCGTTAGTAACGGCGAATGCCTCTTAAAGATAACAGATAAACGCATAGCAGCAGCGTCCAAAATGCGAAAATTACGAGTCACTCTGTCACTAATCAGTAAACAGCACATCTGTCAGACAAATGTATACACGGGGATTGCAGCGCCTCACAAGCACCTATCGCTAACTTAGTTATGAAGCTGAAGTCTTGATTTTACATCCAAGATTCGACAGGGGGATGGAGTACATTCATAGTTCGTTTAGATGAATGTGGCTCGTTTCATCACACATGAGATGGAAGTGCTCTCATGACCGACAGGTTTACCGTTAACGATCGCAAGTAGACAGTCCATTAAACCACATACAGAACATGTGGATGCATATGAGTTGAGTGCATCTATGTCATGCGACTGATGCATCCTGACAGAACACGGGAAAAATTTACCTGCAGCAACTTCACACCTCTCTAGAATGCATCATCAGTCTACCACTAATTTGTACTTCGTTACAGCTCCATCTTAATCGATCACCTCATCCACTCTCTGTTATCCTTTAACACAGATGCATGTAAGTTTAGTGGCAGATAGTTCTCGGTCTTCCTGAAAAGCATCTAATACAGTAGTCAACTCGCATGTATCACTGATACCTCAATAGACATACAGTATAATGCTGACTCGATGGAGAAAAATCGACTGCTTCCCCATTTCTCTTCGGTTCCATGTCGACGTTTTCTCGGATTCCTCTTGCTGCCGCATACTCGTCCCCACATACAAATTGTGTATGGGAACCAGAAGATACGCAAGTACTTCCTCTACTTCCCCTCATTATGGCGTATATTCAGTCAATTTATAGCTATTCACCCATCACTTTTCGCAATTCTATCGATTTTTCTATGTCAGATCTATCCGCTCGATCATGACATAATCTATAGTTCTGTGTTCTAAAACTGCTTGTAAATGTAGCACAGCTGCCAACACCTACCCCAAACGCACGGTTTTCGTGATCAAGTGGAAATTTGAGAAGATTGAATATGGAAGTGTGTTTACACTGGACTGTTTTTCCCTCCCATGTAAATTGTTCGGCTGACTGTTTCTTCACATTTCCCATCTTTATTTAGTTGAGAGAATATCTACTGTGGTGAGTTCTTCTAGAATGTGGAAGAAACGTTTGCTGGTTCTCTAGACATGAGAACCACCTTAATGACCATGTAAATTATAGGGATGATTTGGAATCTGTTACATCACCAACATTGGTATTCATGAGTGGAACTATCTATTTCCTCTATTTGTTTCGAGTTCTCATGTAAAGGTCTTCACAGACGGGATAAGTTTTTAGTTACTCAGTGGTCTAGAGCAGGCTTCACCTAGCTAAGGTTTCGTGTTTGTTGAGAAATAATGCCCAGTCTGCATCTTTGGAATTATGTTGCATGAGCAATCGATAGGATACTGCTGTGTGCGAACCATGTGAAAATATATTTGTTCTTGTAATACCAGAGTCTGGAGATGAGTGTAGAAAAAAAGCAAGCAGGGAAGCAGTTCCAGACCAGAAACAGTAACACGTTTGTGTTGAGGGGGAATGAGCCTGAATTTGTAGAACAGTTCTGAGAGTGACTTCAGCCCGCTGAGGGTGCTCTGGTCACATGTGGGGTGTGGATGACCACCGACCTCGCATGGAAGTATCTAGTGCCTCGTGTATATCTATGGTGCTGATGTTTACTTCTTCCACACAGTATGCAGCAATATATTTCTGGGTTGAAGATCGGTTTCACGCTCTAATGTTCAAGCTCCTGTCCTCAGTGGGAGGGCAGTGTAATATAGTAAGAATCTCTCCGTATTTGACGATATGTAGGGCACATTGCGAGGTTTAGTTGTTGGAGCAATATGACGATCAATGTAAAACAGTTATTTGCCACTGGAAGTCTCGGCTGCAGAAAGAAAAAGAAAAAGCGGATGGTGCTTCCACATCGATGGCATCAGTAATTAGGCGAGTAAGTTCGATAAGAGCCAATCGTAATCCCCCATTCATTCACCAGACATCCTTTGTGCAGGGATATAGGAGTCTCTACATAGCAGTGAGAACGTTTGTGTATGTTGAAATCAGGAGGGGTAATATGTGATGTATCAGGTGCCACGTTAGGACCGCTAGGAAGACTGCTTTCGATGTAATCCTGAGCTGTTTTCGTAAACAGGTTATGTTAGGGCAAGAATTTCCATGCATACAAGCTGAGACATCACGAAAAGTCCTACAAAAGCATACGTTAAATATTTCTGGGACACTGTGGAATTTACTAGAGTTCGACTTGGTTATTATATTAGATAACCATGTGGCTTCAGTATAACATTGAGAATGTTGCTAGATGCACTTGCAATGGTTTGTAGCTATGCAAGGCAGTGTGTCAGCCATGTCATGGATGGTCCGTTAGCATCATTTGGGAGAAAGCAGCTTGTGCTATTCTGGAAACGGATTTCTGTAGTGTCACTTGGCAATTAGCTCTTCTCCGGACCGCAGGTAGAGGGAGGGTTCACGCCAGAAGCACAGATCACCCACACGAGCAGCCCACCTTGGAGCCTCTGCACTCTGTAAATAGGTCTTTTCTCCCGTACGGTCACATCAGCAACCCTGCCTAGATGGACACATATTTTGAGAGGAATTTCTCTGGTAGCAAGTATGAAAGGGATGTTGCTGCCTCATGTGTGCGAGACCTGAACAGGCCTCTGTGCATCACTTTGCAGGGGCTGTCAGTGCATCCCGACTTCTGGTAGTGTGTGTGGTAGCCTCCTGTGCGGTCCAATGGACAGGGGGTGGCGGGCAGTGTCTACGTACGTTGTTTGCGTGTCTGTTGCATTATTTTGCAAGCAGGTCTGCAGGCTGCGCTATGCTTTATATGGACAGTTTACGAGTACTGAGCATGTCTACACATCAGTGTACTGCATTATTTAGGAGTAGTATGCATGTCTGTACTGAAATTATTTCAGTAAATTAGTTATTTGCGTGTCTGTAGTGTGTTATTTAGGAGTAGTTTACAGGTCTGTGGGCTATGTGGCATGACCCCAAGAATGTGTTTTGTATCAGTGTGATAAATATACTCCATCCCTAAATAAATTGTCCCAAAATAAATAAAGTACACTCCTTCCTTACTCTCTCCAGCAACCCGGCACAGGCTGTGTCATTTTCACGCCATTTTCCACCTCCAGACCACACTCTTGGATTATGTCACAGGAGGGATAATGGCACCCTCTGGTGGCTGTACTGTGCACTAGATGAGTTGGAGTCTACATCTCGTGGTGGAGACACTGCCTGCAAAATAAAGACTTATTTCCAGCACAGACAGAGTCGTTTTGCCACCATTTTCTCCCACCCCAGACCACAATCTTGGGTTATGTCACAGAATGGATGACAGCACCCTCTGGTGGCAGTACTGTGTACTAGGTTAGTTGTACTCTGGACCCCATGGTAACCACACTGTTTCCCACCATTTCCCCCCACCATTTTGGATTACATCACAGAATGGATGCCAGTGCTCTCTGGTGGCAGTACTGTGTACTGGGTCCAGACCTTGTGGTGAACACACTGTTTGCCGCCATCTTGGATAATGGCACTTGCATCGTCATCTGACATTATGTCCGTCATCCTGGATTCTCTAACGGAATGGACGACAGTGCACTCTGGTCATGGTGCTGTGTACTAGACCTGGACCTCGTGGGGAACACACTGTTTGCCACCATCTTGGATAACGGTACTTGCATCATCAGCTGACGTCATGGCCGCCATCTTGGATTACGTAATGGATGAGAGTGCTCTCTGCTGGTGGTACTGTGTACTAGGTCAGTTGGAGTCTGGACCTCATGGTGAATACACTGGATGGCTGTACTGCACCAAATTGTTTAAATAAATAGTGTATGCAAATTAATAAAGACTTACGTCCAGTACAGGCTGAGTCCTTTTCCCATTAATCCCTAGGAAGAGGTGGCGGTCAGGTGACTGAGGTTAGTGGAGGTAGCCCAAGTGACCTATTTTCCCGCCATTTTCTTAGGTGTATTGCATTGTCCTGATGGAATTTGAACTTGCTGCCATTGTCTGTGGGAAGGGGGGGTTAGGTTAGTGGAGGTAGCCCAATTGACCTATCTTCCCGCCAAAATCCGCCATCTAGGATGACGTCATGGCCGCCATCTGGGATGACATCATGCACTGTTGGCAAGTCTATACAGCTCTTTCTTGGATGACGTCATTGCCGCCGTCTTGGATACATCTGGCACCAATGGAGAGTGTGGCCATACCGCCCTTGTCCTCAATGTCCCCAATGTCAGGTATATGACACTGGCTTTTCCAGTACAATGTTGTAGGGTAGTTGGTGCTATTAGTGTCACATCACAGGCAGTCAAAACACAGGTGCAAGTTGATGGGAAATGGAGCTTTTAAGTGCTCATTCCTGGCGATAAAAAATTTATGAGTGGCCTGTATCCTGGGTTGGGTTTTTATTGGAGAGAGGAATGCAACTATCGATCTCTCGTCCAGCACCTGTACTGTGGATGATTTAGGAAAGAGAATAGTACTGTAATTGATAACTACAGAACAGGTACATGCCAAGTACTGCCAGAGTATCTACATTATGTATATCCCGCATCAACTGTTATACATTAACAGTAATTTACCCACTCAGAGATAATGTAGCTCATGACTTAGTTAAAGCAGTGAAATAATTGTGACTAAAGAACTAATTCAACAAAAGTTTGGCAAGTCAGAGTGCTTAGATATACAGCAGCAGGTGCAATTAATGGTTGAAAGCTGCAGCCAGCGAAATCAGAAAGATGGTAGACTGGAGTATTACACAGCCTTCCTAATTTCGCAATTTCTCTTTAGCAGCGCCAGACGCCGTTACCCAGAACTTTACGAAGCGCCCTTGTGCTGTCACTGTAACAATGTGTCCCGTAAGTCCCGACAAATTTGCTGCGCTGCAGTTTTTAATGCATGACGCTGGACAAGAAAATTCATTGTCACTTTTGAGTTTGTTCACACGTCACTGACGTTAGCACTGTTAGTTCTTTATATATCGAATACAGAGTTCTTCTTATGTCACTTATGACATCTTTATACATACAGTTCGTGATTACATGTTGTACATGCATTAGTTATCTGTATATTATTGTTGGATATTATAATCATATAGATGTGTATATAACCTTTTTCCGGATAAATAATGTGCACACATAGGCTTACATATGTATCTCTCCAGTCCATGACGAGCTGACCATCTGGATTCTGCCCTCAAGGATCTGGCTTGACTTTTACGAAGTACTGGCCAGTGTATCATTTTTCATGTTCAAGAATACAGTTACAAGTGTAGAGAACACTACATGTTCCTATATACTCAGAAAAGCTACCGTTGCCTAATTGTGCATAATGTTGTCGCCAGGGCAACACCAGAAACGCAAAAATTAATCGGCAAAACTGTCATTAGATGCGATAAGGAAAATTGCATCTCAAAGCAATTCAAACTCTGATAATCCATAGTTCGTCTTGTAATGTTTGTCAAGGTACACAAGGATATCTAAGTAAATAATGTATCCTTGTTTAATTGTGTGTGCATAATCAAACTTGCCCTAGCATTCTTATAATCTAGGTTTATAAAACGTAAAAAAGATTACTATTCTAATTGAAACTCTTAAGGAAGAGAATCTGAATTAAAAGATGGGTTAACCATCACCAACTTTCATTTCAAATAAATGATGTTGTATCCTTGTTCAGAATATTAGACAAGAGATATAATTAGAAATGTCTGAAAAACGTTTTAGGTCAATTCTTAAATGCAATAGAAATTATCTGTCTAGACTGATTTCTGCTTTAGTTGCCCCCTGAGCAACCATTTAACAGTTACACTGAAAATGTCACATAAGATAAAAATCTCATATCTGCTGCTTGCATACTAAAAATATTTACACGATGAACAACAGTACATACACAAAGAAAACAAATATTATCTACGGAAGTCTCACATTTCTTTTTGCAAGTTATTATATCAATTTTCTCACGTCCTTATCTGGATACAGGCATTTGAAAGTCATATTGTCAGGTTGTACCAGCCTATAACTGCGCCCATATACATGATATATCTATACTGATGTATATTTGATGGAGTGTTGGTTATCAGTGCTCTGTACTCAGAAACTTGTTCGATGAGTTTGGTATATTTTCGAACCTGTGGCAGACGCAATACCGCGTCAGCTACCACATGTCGCAGCCTCTTATATGATTCATTTTGATATCATATTGTTGTAGGCACAGAGTTCAACGAGATAATCTTACAGCTTAAACGTGAGCAAAAGGCTTTGTGACTGATGGTCACAAATTTTTTTATTCTTTTGCGATACACATAGCACTGAAACTTTTTAATGCCCACATCACTGCTAATACTTCAATTTCCGTTCCGAATACGC
Organism: Schistocerca serialis cubense; assembly: GCF_023864345.2. Taxonomy (NCBI): domain Eukaryota; kingdom Metazoa; phylum Arthropoda; class Insecta; order Orthoptera; family Acrididae; genus Schistocerca; species Schistocerca serialis. The sequence continues at coordinate 487,758,074 of NC_064638.1, forward strand.
CCTCTTTTACTGTGAGAGTACGCGACAGGCAAACCCTATCACATTTACTTCCTTTTCCCTTTGCTTTTCCTCTATCTGGAATAAATCACGAATTATCCATCTGTCGCTAGACAAAAATGCTTTGTCATGCCGGGATGATTTAATGTTACTGAACGGATCAGAGCCTTATCGATGTTATGGTAAGGTGACTGGCACTCAGCCGCCCATATCCATGGCGTATTTCTTCTTAACAAGTTCAGCAAGGCTTTGTTGTTCAGTAATTGCTCTGGTACAAAAAGAAGCCAACTCAAGGAATGCCATCAACTGTTTCTTGTTGTAGGCGTTGGAAAATTCCATATCGCATTTTACTTTTTGAGGTCAGGAACTACTCCTTGGCCAGAACAATATACCCTAAGAATTTGATATGTGTTCTGCTGATCCTGGATTTGGTTAATTTTGCGGTCACGCCTACCTCCGAAAATTTGATTAATACTTCTTCTGCCACTTTTAAATGTTCTTCCCACGTTCTAGTAGCTATTACTAGATGATCTATGTATAGTGTAACCTTGTCTAAGGTCTCGGGGGCACAGCGTCCATTGCACTGATAAATACACATCAAGGTCAAAGAGCAATACCTTGAACTGGTAACTAAAATGTAAATGTCGTGTGACTAGGGCCTCCCGTCGGGTAGATCGTTCGCCGGGTGCAAGTCTTTCGAGTTGACGCCACTTCGGCGACCTGCGCGTCGATGGAGATGAAATGAGGATGATGAGGACAACACAACATCCAGTCCCTGAGTAGAGAAAATCTCCGACCCAGCCGGGAATTGTACCCGGACCCTTAGGATTGACATTCTGTCGCGCTGACCACTCAGCTACCGGGGCGCACAAACTGGTAACTGCTACCAGTAAACAGGAAAGCAGTGTACTTTCTTGATACATCTGCCGTTGTGAGTGCCGCAGTCTGTGGCGCCTAACTTGGAGTGCTCTTGCCTTTTGGGTACCCACACAGCATCGTAACGCTTTGTAGGTCGGAGGCTGAACCGTCTGTGGTACCAGCGGATATTGTCGGCACCAGCTTGACCTTGACTAGGGTCTAACGGCAGTATACTGAATGTACGCCACGATTGCGTCCTCTTATCGGAGTTCATTTGTAACTCGAAACTCTGCATCTGCGGGGCGATCTTTCCATCCATGGTCTGTAACTCTCAGAGTTCCTCAGCGATGCGGCGGCGCAATTCGGCATAGACTCCTCAAGACTCCGGCATATGTTTGTCTCATTCTGCTGTGTCGATGGTAGATGTCGTTACCACGGATGCCACAGCAGTCGATTCCAGTGTCCCATATGCTCTATCGGCTACTTGCAGCAGCTTATCCAACGGTTGTCCCTCATACGCTGTTAATGTCAACTGCCCTTGAGGTGGAAGTTGTCGCCAGATACGCAGTATCAACTCGTCAAATACACTCCTGGAAATGGAAAAAAGAACACATTGACACCGGTGTGTCAGACCCACCATACTTGCTCCGGACACTGCGAGAGGGCTGTACAAGCAATGATCACACGCACGGCACAGCGGACACACCAGGAACCGCGGTGTTGGCCGTCGAATGGCGCTAGCTGCGCAGCATTTGTGCACCGCCGCCGTCAGTGTCAGCTAGTTTGCCGTGGCATACGGAGCTCCATCGCAGTCTTTAACACTGGTAGCATGCCGCGACAGTGTGGACGTGAACCGTATGTGCAGTTGACGGACTTTGAGCGAGGGCGTATAGTGGGCATGCGGGAGGCCGGGTGGACGTACCGCCGAATTGCTCAACACGTGGGGCGTGAGGTCTCCACAGTACATCGATGTTGTCGCCAGTGGTCGGCGGAAGGTGCACGTGCCCGTCGACCTGGGACCGGACCGCAGCGACGCACGGATGCACGCCAAGACCGTAGGATCCTACGCAGTGCCGTAGGAGACCGCACCGCCACTTCCCAGCAAATTAGGGACACTGTTGCTCCTGGGGTATCGGCGAGGACCATTCGCAACCGTCTCCATGAAGCTGGGCTACGGTCCCGCACACCGTTAGGCCGTCTTCCGCTCACGCCCCAACATCGTGCAGCCCGCCTCCAGTGGTGTCGCGACAGGCGTGAATGGAGGGACGAATGGAGACGTGTCGTCTTCAGCGATGAGAGTCGCTTCTGCCTTGGTGCCAATGATGGTCGTATGCGTGTTTGGCGCCGTGCAGGTGAGCGCCATAATCAGGACTGCATACGACCGAGGCACACAGGGCCAACACCCGGCATCATGGTGTGGGGAGCGATCTCCTACACTGGCCGTACACCACTGGTGATCGTCGAGGGGACACTGAATAGTGCACGGTACATCCAAACCGTCATCGAACCCATCGTTCTACCATTCCTAGACCGGCAAGGGAACTTGCTGTTCCAACAGGACAATGCACGTCCGCATGTATCCCGTGCCACCCAACGTGCTCTAGAAGGTGTAAGTCAACTACCCTGGCCAGCAAGATCTCCGGATCTGTCCCCCATTGAGCATGTTTGGGACTGGATGAAGCGTCGTCTCACGCGGTCTGCACGTCCAGCACGAACGCTGGTCCAACTGAGGCGCCAGGTGGAAATGGCATGGCAAGCCGTTCCACAGGACTACATCCAGCATCTCTACGATCGTCTCCATGGGAGAATAGCAGCCTGCATTGCTGCGAAAGGTGGATATACACTGTACTAGTGCCGACATTGTGCATGCTCTGTTGCCTGTGTCTATGTGCCTGTGGTTCTGTCAGTGTGATCATGTGATGTATCTGACCCCAGGAATGTGTCAATAAAGTTTCCCCTTCCTGGGACAATGAATTCACGGTGTTCTTATTTCAATTTCCAGGAGTGTATTAAGCTAACATCCCCTGTTGTGCACATATGCCTCCAAAATTCCGACAGCTTTCTGTTCCCACGTTACTCCTGGGAAAGCACTAGTGAAAGCCTCTTCTCAGAGCACATGAAGCTTGTGATCAGCGAAGTCTTCAATCCGAGGCAAGCTTGTTGGTGCGGCGTGTGTAGAATGGTGTAGGAAAATATCATCGCCGCTCTCTGGTCGAAATTGCAAATTGCTAGCGTCTGTTGTCACGGTCTTCCGTGATCAGTTGCTGTGCGAAAATGGTCTCCAAGATCACAAACAATGTGTCCCGTTGCGTGGACGTAGACGATGGTGTTCACAATTGTAGATGAAGCGCGATCGACAAGAACGTGCTGGCACAGCAAGATCTTTGGCGCGGCTGTGATTGCTGGAGCTTGTCATCTCGCCGTGTCCATCTTGCTGTTGTCCCTCAGAGTCGAAAGTTATAAAAATTCAATCTATTGTTGTAGCTGCCGGATCTCGTTACCACTGGTATGTCAAAAGCCATTTGCGCGTTCCATGTTTAACGAATGTAACATTAAAAAAGTTATTGTGATTTAAACCGTTCTTGTTTTCGAGGTAATCACTTGTGTAGGCCATAAATCAAAACCACATACATTTCACAATATTTATTATTCTCCGTCAAAGTCAGTGGTAAAAGTTCGAAATCAATAAAGAATAAAAGTCTTACACTGAAATCCGCATCTCAGAGGTTGGTTTCTCGTTCCCACATAGCCATTACAAACGCAAAAATAAGAAGCATTCAAATACCTACATAAATGGTTGGTTGGTTGGTTTGTTTGGGGAAGGAGACCAAACAGCGAGGTCATCGGCCTCATCGCATTAGGTAAGGACGGGGAAGGAAGTCGGCCGTGCCGTTTCAAAGGAACCATCCCGGCCTTTGCCTGGAGCGATTTAGGGAAATTACGGAAAATCTAAATCAGAATGGCCGGACGCGGGATTGAATCGTCGTCCTCCCGAATGCGAGTCAAGTGTGCTAACCACTGCTTGATAATAAATTCAACTGGGAGGAGCACACCACAGGAACTGCTGAAGCGTCTTAACAAATCTCTATTTGCAATGCGAATTGTGTCAGACATAGGGGATATAAAAATGAAAAAGCTGGCATACTATGCTTACTTTCATTCTATAATGTCATATGGGATTATTTTTTGGGGTAATTCATCAAGCCAAGCTAAAGTTTTCCGGGCACAAAAACGTGCAGTAAGAGTTATACGTGGTGTGAACTCGAGAACATCCTGGAGAAGCCTGTTTAGAGAGCTAGGGATACTAACTACTGCTTCCCAATATATTTATTCCTTAATGAAATTTGTCGTTAAAAATATATTACTTTTCCAAAGCAACAGCTCAATTCATGGAATCAATACTAGAAATAAGAATAATCTTCACAAGGATTTAAAGTCACTTACTCTAGTACAGAAAGGTGTGCATTATTCAGGAACACACATTTTCAATAAGTTGCCAGCCGCCATAAAAAGCTTAACAACCAATGAAATTCAGTTTAAGAGAAGCCTAAAGGATTTATTGGTGGCCAACTCCTTCTACTCCATTGATGAATTTCTCAGTAAAACCAACTGATCTGCGTATATATTTCAGTGCACTAATGTGTTCATTGCAAATAAGTATTATAGTAGTTGTATTACACGTTTATTACCTTATAAATAAATAAATAAACTTTTTTATTTTAAATTCAGTGCATCAGTATTCGTAAAATGACTCTTTCATATAGTGTTCATTAAGAAATGACGATCATTCCACTTGGGACCTGTGGAATCGTACAAAAGCTTATTTGTTTTAGTTGTAAGTATTTGTCATGTATTGCTGTTTTTCTGACATATTCTACATCCTGCAGGATCTCCTCACTACGGATCAATTGGAATGAAAGTAAATCTAATCTAATCTAATCTAATCCACCTCGTTCGGTGCATACATAAATGAAGATAAGAAATAGTAAAATCACAAACGAGTGACGCTGTTCATAAACCCACTCTAGCTTGGTATACTTTGAGTTTTACACGAACTGGGGCTGAATCCCCCATATGTGCATTAAATCTTTGAGTGGATATCGATGCACGACTAGAAATCTGTTTTATTCACGAACGAATTTTCGTCTTCGAATGATAACTCTTTTATAAATGTACTAGCTGAGAATCTGTCATTACCCGGGCATATATTCATTCCAATCTTCTATTAGTACATCTTCTCCTTCCCCACATCTCTGTCCATCTCCTCCACACCCTCTCTCTGTCCACCTTCTACACCCCCTGCCAATCTCTGTCCATGTCCTTTTTGCCCCTCTCTCTGTCCATTTCCTCATCCCCCCACTGTCTGTCAATCTCCTGAGGAGATCTCTTCCTTCTCCTGTCTCTGTCATTTCCTCCTCTTTCCTTACTTTGTCCACCTACTCTTCTTCACTCTCTCCGTCCATTCACCCTTCTCCTCTCTCTATCTATCTCCTCCTTCCCCCTCGCTTTCTGTCAATCTCCTCCTCTTCCCTTGTCTCTCCACGTCATCACTTGCACCTCAATAGGAGGCTCGTGGTTCTTACCCTCACTATATTTCTTTCCAGATTGTAAATAATGTGTATACCAAATTTGGTTAAAATCGTTCCAGATGTTTAGGATGAACTTCCTACCCAAGACTTTGCCTGTGTACGCACATGTCAAATACATTCACATACAATATGATTAACCTATTTCACACGTATTTGTACACATATGTCACCCGTATGTCTAGCGAATTTCGCTCTGCAGTTTCATTTTCACGAGGTCAGTGTTTATGAAGTTATATTTTTATAGGCCCTTTCAGTAGAAGATGTTTCTACTGTCTGCGAAATGTGTAGCCAATAGGATTACTAGCAAAGAAGTAATAAATTTAACCGTCTTGCATGATACGGCAGTTTTTCAAGCATATGAGCGTTCATAAAGTCATGTCTTCTGGACTATTACTCGTACAGTCATACAATTTTTCTGATGCATTCAGCGGTATATGTCAACACTGTCTGCAAAATGAGTCGAGAATACAGTAAGTGATAAAGAAGTAATAAATTAAAACGTGTCAGTTTTTTGTATGAACAGCGAAAATGTAGTAAGAAGTTTTCCTTTCCTCATTTTGTGTGGGTCGTTAGAGAGAAAAAGTTTCGCAAAGGTTTGAAATTATGTATAAAGTTTGTTGCTAGTCTTTAAGTGGATGCCTAAAGTCTATGTATTCCTGGATTGTGGGCTACACTGGTTTTTCAATCACCACTTCTTTGATAGGTAGGTAGGTTTTACCCCCAGAGTGACGATTTTCAGACAGTAAGTCATATATGCATCAAGTCTGGTTGTAATCAGTCTAGTGGTTTAGGAGGAAATGTGGAACATACTTGCATACATACGTATATTCATTTTTATAGTATGTATGGGTTTGCAGCCGCTGTTTTCGTACTCAGCAATCTTGTTTTCTTTTCTTTATATCTAGCTCTTGGCCCAATGCTAATGGCACAATCTACGCTACTACATTAATCCCTACCCGAATCACACCAGTTGGCGACGATACTCTCTCTGATGCTGAAGCTACGTAGAAGTCTTTGCTTCCTGTGTGAACGATGGCACATGAAGCCACTGCAAAGTGCCACAAGCTGTGGCGTCACTTTAGCTGCGTGTATGGCCATGGCTTATGTTGCCCTATCACCTGCCTAGTCCTGGATCGATAGAAGTCACTTTTCCCCATGACAGGTGTGCCTAATTGTTGCAGTTAGGATCGTTATTAAACAGGAAAGTACATGAGACGATTTCAGTTTCGATTACGAACAACATTTAAGCGACTTTTACCTCCGTGACTGATCTAAACACTAAGCGTGGAAGAAAACTGTCATCCTCCATCTTGCCAAGGAAGAAATTACGGAACTCTACATGTTGTTTTTTGTTACCGCCACGAAGAGCTTGCAGTAGCTGAATTTTGTACGGTTTCATGTGTAAAAATCGATGCAACATACGCCAGATGGACATCGGGGGCACGTTGAGCTGTCGACCTGCACGGCGAACGGATTTCTACGGACTCCTCGTGAAACTACGGCGGATGCGTTCGACGTCAGTGTCAGACACTCGAAGACGGCCCGGCGATTTGCCTTTACACAAGTAGTCTGTTTCTCGGAATTGTTCATACCATCGTCTAATGCTCTGTGCTGTAGGAGGATCCACATCAAACCTAGTACGAATGTCACGCTGAGCAGCTGTTACTGACCCACATTGTGCAAAACGAGTAATACAAAACGCTTTCTGTTGTCCCGACACTATTTTTACTATAACTGAAGTAGGCGCACACCTCGGGAACCATGTAAAATTCGAGAGTTTGACCTTTCCAATAGTACATTGTTCACATATCTCAAATGACATAATATTTATGATTTTTTTTTTAATCGGATGATTCTTTTTGATACATCGTGTATTAATAAGATAGGAAAGTAAAATTAAGGTTAAAAGGTCTTCAATTGTAGATTTACGGAAGGGAAAATTACAGAGGCATTAAGATAGAAGTAGAAAATAATGTAATATGCAGGGTGTTACAAAAAGATACGGCCAAACTTTCAGGAAACATTCCTCACACACAAATAAAAAAAAGATGTTATGTGGACATGTGTCCGGAGACGCTTAATTTCCATGTTAGAGCTCATTTTAGTTTCGTCAGTATGTACTGTACTTCCTCGATTCACCGCCATGATTTCATACGGGATACTCTACCTGTGCTGCTAGAACATGTGCCTTTACAAGTACGACACAACATGTGGTTCATGCACGATGGAGCTGCTGCACATTTCAGTCGAAGTGTTCGTACGCTTCTCAACAACAAATTCGGTGACCGATGGATTGGTAGAGGCGCACCAATTCCATGGCCTCTCCTGACCTCAACCCTCTTGACTTTCATTTATGGGGGCATTTGAAAGCTCTCGTCTACGCAACCTCGGTACCAAATGTAGAGACTCTTCGTGCTCGTATTTTGGACGGCTGTGATACAATACGCCATTCTCCAGGGCTGCATCAGCGCATCAGGGATTCCATGCGACGGACGTTGGATGCATGTATCCTCGCTAACGGAGGACATTTTGAACATTTCCTGTAACAAAGTGTTCGAAGTCACGCTGGTACGTTCTCTTGCTGTGTTTCCATTCCATGATTAATGTGATTTGAAGAGAAGTAATAAAATGAGCTCTAACATGGAAAGTAAGCGTTTTCGGACACATGTCCACATAACATATTTTCTTTCTTTGTGTGTGAGTAATGTTTCCTGAAAGTTTGGCCGTACCTTTTTGTAACACCCTGTATAGAGAGAATCCTTTTTGAACACTGAGGGAGGAGCGCTAACGTTTTGGAGAAGAGTGTATCGTTCTGCGACACCGATCATATGTATAAGGGTAGTCAGAATCAATGTGAAGAGTTTGTAAGGGTATTGCAATCTAGATTGGACTGATAAACAGTTTTTACGAAAAAACAACGATGTGTTGCACCATTTCCTAGTTAATCAGTACTGTAGTTAGCCAGTCAGACCGTTGTGAGCACAAATTCAAGTAGTTCGTTAGAGACGGCGTAAAACGGAACAAGAGAGCGATACAAAAACTGGACATGGGACGGTAGTAAGGATGGAACCCGAGCCAAAGGCTGAGTAGCCTCATGTGCTATCGTCTACGCTTTGAGATGAACTGACAATAATTGTATCTGGTGGGTCGCTTGAATATACGCGCGCGTCAGCCTGATTGGCTAACTTCAATGCTAATTAACTCCAAAATGGCACAACGTGTCGAATTTTTTCCTTAACAATTATTTCTCACAGCAACCAAGCCTGCAACACACTTACAAGCTTTTCAGAAAGTTTCTGATCACCCTGTATAAGGAACGCCGGAAGCTGCCTCGTAGTTCATTCACTCAAAGTCTTTCAGCAATAGTGTGTCTCGGTTTCAGCGCTGAGCTTCGTGATGAAATGCTTTGCGATGTAACTCTCTACGATTACGTTTAATGCTCGCACTGGCTACGACGTTCACAGCAGGGGCTCAAAACACTAATGAACGCTCATTGACCGGCGGAGAATGCGTGATGTAGGTGAGCAGAACGAGCCTAAACTCGGTCACAGTGGTTCGTGAATCTATCTGGCCCTTGCTAGTCTCACAATGTTAAATCAACTTTTTTCTTTTCTGTTTTGGCCTGTCAGAAGGTAGCGTCACTCAGGTGACGTTATCAGCGTGAGTATTTCCACATGAAGGTTTATCTGGATGTGGCAACCAAGCTTGATGCTGCGTAATAGCTGTCTAGGGTTGCCATTGCCACTGCCATCCCCAACAATTATCGGCCTCGTGAGAGCTACGCGGTGGGATGGGTAATGTGGTGCTGAATGAGGTCAGTTCTTTCATCTCACAAGTGTCTGCACTTGTGGAGTATTCAGAAACTTTTTTACCGTAGTTGGGACGTGCGTCATCATGGAGAAACAGTGAATGACATGAAGTATGAACATTGTATGCAGTAAAGAGGTACTACAACAATGGTCAGTGTTGACCCTACGCAGCTTAAGCCTAGTGCCGTGTCAAACTACCGATTCCTTAAGGATATGACCACTCATCGATTATCATCAAGATTTGCCTAGATAGCGGTGGGATGAGACCTGGAAGAGAGAGCAGCAGCTGTGATGGTAATACTGATTGACTGTTACCAAACTAGCGTATGTGTTAGCTGCCATAATCAATCCAGTAACTTCTACTATGGGCGTACAGCTTCGACGTCACTCGCACAGCTAGAGGTGTCTCCCTTTTCTGACTACAGAATACTACGTTCTGCTGATCTGCAAGTAGGAACTTTATACAAGACTGAAACGAAAAATACTTACGAAATGCCGATAAATGCCGTAAAGAACCCACTGAAAATAGCCAACATAATAGCTATTTGAAGTTTAATACTCTAAATACAAAATAGAGCAACTAACCATCCACCTAAACAACTTGGAAGACGTACAGGCACTTACAGCATGATTGAGATCCTTATTGTAAGGAACAGTTAACTTTTTTAAACAATTAGTTTGAGTTTCTAGCATTAATGTGATGATTAACAAATGCAACATAGCTTCGTTACTTTTGTAAAAACTTGCGATATGATTTTTAGATCTGTAACGTATGCTTCAATCCTGACAGATAATGAAATAATTAAATCGATCAAAAAGTGTGCAATGCTTGAAAAAAAGATTTGCCTCGGTAAACAAACGTCACAAATGCGATGACACGATGCGGTCACAAAACACACATGAATAAATAGTCAGTTATCGTGTTGTATTATCACCTTCATTGCATTTTGCAGGCTATCGCTTTCTTTTGATGTATCAGCCCCTGGTGGCTATTGTACATCAATGTTGTTTGAAAGCATTTCGAGCGTGAAAATGTTAAACTGACTTCCACGTAAAAAGCGATAGTAAGTATTAGTTCGGACTTCGTGGAAAAGAATACACAGATTCGACGTTTTAAGGCTTTAGTTATTTAAACGACACGACGCGATAAGCTATCAGCCTTCAAACAATGTGAACACAGATCCTGACACATTCATATGCAACATAAAACTCGTACAATAAAATTAATATGACATTACTAAAAGGTTTCTACAATGAATGCAGACACATTTACTGTCAAGATGACAATTATTTTTCAATAAATGAGATAAATTACAGAGTACAGTCACACACACTTCGTATAATTTCGTATGCAACATCTGAAGGCGTTACAAAAGAGGAAGGCCTCGCTTCCCATTCCTCTGTTTTTTAAAAAAATTGAATGTTGTTTACAGATTTTCTGTAACATTTTTCGTATACACTATCTTTAAATTACCATCAATATTCATTCTTTAGTCCTCGACGTTATATACATATTTTAATACATGGTTCTCTTAAAGATTAATTATTTCCCCATAAGAACGTAAGAAATTAAAAAATGATACATCTTTACAAGACACGTTTCATATCATAGAGGCAAAAAAAAAAACAATAATGGCAAATTTACTGTAACGTCCTATTTTTATCGTATGTTGAGAAACAAATTACTGATGGCTAAAAACGTGAGAAAAAATTTCTTTTAGTTTTCAAATCAAAAACAGTGTTGTTCAAAAATTTCTTGTAGCATTAATCTGATTGCTATTTTGTCAAATAATGGTATTATTGGAGAACCATGGCTGCTATGTGCTAAGGATTGTTGACAGTGTACAGTGCCAACCTTCCAGAATTTCGTTTTGGTTTACTGAACAGAAAAACCAAAACCACCAGCTTGGATTGTCTACTTCCTCGTCAACGGCTTTCATGCTTTTGGCAAAACACATAATGTCAGTGCAGAATACCATGGCTCGTAAATGTGCATTCGTCAGGGCACACATGGGGAGAGCGGTAGTGGTGGGGGTTACCGGAAGTCGCTGTGGGGGCAATGGCCAGCGCTGGAGGGGACGTGCCGTTTTAAACTGTAACTCGCACTCACATTTCTTTCCAGTTTTAATAGGAGCCTCTCCACCCTCACACTTGCGTGGTGCCCATTCAAGAAGATCTGTCACCTCTGCTTTGGTTTGTATCTAAAAAGAATTCCAATGAAAACGCAGCGATTTATTTTCGCCTGGCTTGTTAACCAATTGCAACTTTCAGAGAAGCGTCATGCCTTGTTGAAATTGGCTTCTTTTGCCATAACACAGCGTAGTTTACACTGTGTCACCTCACTAACACGTTGTGCAGACGCAACTGCGAGAGAATTCTGAAACGGTGGTTTACTAAGTTTATTAGCTGAGGAACTGAGGAAAAGTAAGGTCGGTAGCATATGAAAAAGTACGTTTTCGGTACAAATTAAACGCTTAAGTCTTCACTTACGTTGTTCAAACATCCATAGCACTTCTCATTTCACCAGATGTCGATGGCTCTTAAATATTGCATTCCATCATCGAAAAAGTCAGTAGTTGGTCGAGTAACACGGTAGATGATTAAATTTTGCAAAACAACCTTATGGCGAAATACTCTCCTGTTTGTGTGCTAACATTGGCTAAAATCTCATTCCGATATCTCAAATCATTTATGAAATATCAGGCATGTTGTGAATATTTCACTCTGGCTGCATCAGCTAAATTTTTTTCGAGATTGATGCCAAATAGAGACCTCCACCCAAGTCTAAAGAAAAATTCAATATGTTAGCTAAATTTCATACGCAGCAACGTGTTATGTAATATGCACCAAACGCAAAATCGTGGCGACTCTATTTTTCATTGTAAACTTTTCCGAATTTCGCGCAGTGTCTTACTTCCAGGTAAATATCACACACAGTAACTATGACCATTAACGAAATGATAGGCAATTCATCATGAAGCTGGCATATAAAGCTACAAGTATGGCAAAAATGAATTTTTTCACCAAATAATCCTTTGAGAAAGATTGCAGGTCGTGCGTCTCGATCAGTGAGCTCAAAGAAGATAATCTGGAGGCAGCACTGTGTGTTACGAAGTCGTGACGCTCGACATCTTTGTCCGCCATGTTGCTGAACGTATATCTGTCTCTCTCTGTCCAACTGCCAGTATACAGCTGTTCAGCAAGGAGACGAGTAAAATTTTATTTTGCCATTATTATGGGCACAAAACATCGCATTTTATCTGAATTTTGTATTTTTGACATTCCTGACTACTCAGTCAGGCAATTATTTGAACAGGAAGCATTAAATATCTACAGAAAATAAAGAACCGTACCCTACTGCTAAAAATATCCTCTTCACATTATCAGCTGAAAAACTGTGAAGCAAAACTTCCTTGAAGACACAGAAATTCTGTAATTTGATTGTAACTATTATTATATGTTTCGTTAAAAGTTTGACGACCTTCATTCGAAATAAAATGCACTATGTAGGGAGTGGTTGGGGCTAGTACAGACAGTTTTTATATTTCACAATTTATCTCGAAACAGTTAGAGGCAGATTTTTAAGATTTAATGTATTTCGATTAACCAGTTTTCATGCTAAAAGAATCGTTAAAGTGATTCTATGTTTCTTCGATAGTTTGATCACCAAAAGGAAAAATCCAAACAAATGCAATCTGCCCACATTCACCCTACTGTAAAGTGTTGCCATTAACTGAAATGGGATGGGATAAAAGTGGACACCGTTTTTTATATATAAATAAGACCAGTTTTCCCAAAACAAAAAGATTACTTAATTAAAATTATTTTGCGTCTGCTTTAACCATCCCCATTCTCACCTACCTAAACAAAAGTTTCGGAATGATAAAACTTCTGATACTTTGATCTAGTTTTTGTGGAAAGGGTGAAAAATAACTTAAATTTAAATAATTTTCAGTTCGACATTAATTTGTATTTTTCATTTAAATTAGACATTTGAAAACAAAATAATTTTTGTCAGCTTCTGATGAACAGAACAGGTTTTTCCACTGACCTTAATTGTTGCATTTTTTTGCATTTGCTCTTAATCTAACTCCAATATATATTGACACAATATCTTTAATAAGTATTATTTCGTACATGTTCTCTAGGTCAAATGCAGAATTTACAGAAGGTGAATTAGGTCCAAAAATATTTTTTTTCATTAATAGAAAAATGGTGAGACACTGAATTTACGATATGGGAATAAACCTTACCCATATCCTCCACATTTGCAAACATACGAAACTTCTTCTCACAATAAACAAAAATTTTGTTAACTGCTTCAGAAGAAAACTTAAGTCCTCCCATAGAAACCTGCTGAGTAAAAGCAGTTGGGTCACACAAAAGCTTCTTACAATATGTGTGGTCACTTACTTTATTGTTATCAAAATTAACAAACTAGCACACTCACAACACTTCAAACCTTTTAACATTTTTAACTACAAATCCTGCTATGTAATAGAAAATATTATTAATATAATTACTGAGGTTTATGTCATTCAGTCTACTACAATAATCTAAACACTGTCTCAGTGAAGCATCATTTACATTAATATTTTCTGTTTGAATATGGAGGTACCTAAAGTGAGCAATTGAAAACACAGTTTGATTCAAAATCAAGTACATTTGTCTTACATCCAGAGCTTATGCAATTTTTTAATAATAGGGCTTTGAGAGCTGACTGGAACTGAATAGTATTTGGATTTTTGTTCCAGCCTCCTTTACCTCTAATATATGAAAATAATAATTCCAGTCGATCTTGCGACACTTTATATGGTAAAAAATACTGAAATGGGTCTGTGTCACCGAAAAGAAATTCTGTAGCAAGCATTCCTACACTTTTAATCGACAGCAAGAAACCTAGGGCAAATGTCTTACGATGATGTCGTAGAATGGGTAAACCTTCAATAGAAGAAATTAATGTTGAACATATTTAATGGTTGTTTGAAGCCTTTAGCAAAAATATTACTACTATTTAACAAATGAAAAAGTTTGTCTACTTTTCTGATAAAAGTAACAGTTGCAGCTTATCCTTGAAAATCTGTATGTTGGTGTGACTAGAAATTCAATAGCATCTGCTACATTTGAACTCAGAGTCTGAGCAGCAAGAGAGACATTCATCTTCTTATTGTGGAACTTAACATTCTGGTTAGTGACTGAATAAGCAAACTTCAAGCCTTCACTCTCCTGTACTGTAGTTCATTTAAATTAACTATGTAGCTCCACTGTATTTCACCATCAACTATCTGCAAAATCTGTTTGACGTCACAGTATCTTGTCAATTTAAGTATGTGGCAACGGTCCAAAACTACATAAACATTGCATTCAGCTGAAAGGTGCTTAAAATACGAAATAATATTATCAGGTTCATAGTTGGAGCCCATGTTTTTGAAAGCTTGCAGGTTTACAACTGGGTTGTCACAAGTAATGGACCGTACACCTACACCAACTTCATGTAATATTAGGAGGCACATATGGATTAATTCAGCTAAAAGTTCAACTTGAATACTATTTACAAAGAAATATGCAACTGGACATTTAAATTTTTTTCCTGTAGGAAACAATTTCGAACACTAATGCTTCTCTAGCTAGTTCATTCGAATCTACTGGCTTAATGCCACCAAAATTTACATAACCACTTTTAACTTTTCTACTATTGTACCATAACAATTGTTTATGAATCATCATACTGTCAAAAATTAAAGCACATTCTTTTAAGCAAGGTTTTTTTCTCTACATTTTATTTTAAGAAACTGAACACTTCACTGATGATACCAGGCTCATAGTTGACAGATGAGATCCAAGATCTGATGCAGTTTGGATGGGGCAAACTAAATAAGTATCTAACATATCTATAAGCTTTAGCTAAATAAAAATGTTGTGTCAGAGTGAACAGTTTTATAATATCTGAGTATTTTCTAGCTTGTTTGTCACAAAGGGAGTTTTTCAATTCGTTAACGATGAAGTGCAAAGGAAAACCATTTGCAATCTTCTGTCTTAAATTTGTTTTTGTTGGTGAAGGGAGGTTTACCTGAATTCCTTTATTTACAGCAACTGCTTCAGGAGACTTTTCCAGTTGTACGCCTGCGTGATTTACATCCTGCAAGAAAGGAGTTCATTGTAATTTTACATACATCACAACAGTTCAAAATTATAAAACTTCCATAAGCAAGCTTAAAAGAATAATTATAAATATAGGCCTATCGACTTTTATTTTGTTTAGGCCTATACAATTATAATTCAAAGCTTGTAATATGTTTCACTTACTTGAGTACTAGCAGGTTCTTTACGAACCAACTGTCGCCTTGCAGTCATCTTTTTCTGCACATGTTTCGGAAAATCAAAGACGAATGGGACGGCACCTTCTTTTAACAGTCGTAATGATGCTCCTGGCCTCACTTGATAGCAATTTTCGGTAAAGTGTATGCTGCATATCGTACTGTACGCAGTAGGTGACCACCTGTCTCTACGAATTGCTTGCACCCATAATTTCAGAATTTCCGGACGAGAAAATGGAAACCTGCATAAACAAGAGGCAAATACAAAACTGAATCCAAGAAATACAGTGCGTCAGAAACACTAGTTCTGAACAAAAATATAACTTACCTATGAAACTGAACACTGCCTTTCCTCTGGAGTTCCTTACAACCACAAGCTACACAATATATCACCATTATAGCTTCACAAACTTAATAAATCGCTCAGGGATGAATGATTATCAAACAACAGAAAGCACAAAACAACACGACGTATACGTACGGAGTTGCCAACCTAACAAAAATTGATCGTCACTATTTCCAAGGGTCCAAAGCACAGCAGTTGTGTATCCTGTTTTTATTGAGATCACTGGTTTCGATTATGTCATCGCCGACCGGTCAAATGTGGCAAGATGGCCTCCCGTTCTAAACAAAGGAATGAAATCATCCAATGCTTTGGTCGAAAATTGGTCGCTGTGCATCTCCGTATCTTGAGTGGACTCTACATTAGTTTATAGTCAGGTGCTCCACGTTTAAAAAAATTCCCGTTTTCAAAAGTGTGATATGGAGATTACAGAGTAGTGTTAGAATCCAACTTAGTTGAAATGACAGCTTTTAACATATGTTTTCATCTCTGTCTCCAGCAAATGTTCAAGGCGATGATGTCACATAAGCTGCAGTCTAAAACGAGTGTATAATTTTACCTTCGTAACACATTTTTGTGATTCTGAATTTTTGTTCATCCTAAGGAAACTCTCTGTAACCTTCTGGGCAGGAATCTGATTAGCTCACTAGGTGTGTGTGTGTGTGTGTGTGTGTGTGTGTGTGTGTGTGTGTGTGTGTGTGTGTGTGCGTGTTTGTGTGAATTCCTAAGGGACCAAACTGTTGACGTCAGCGGTCTCTAGACTTACACACTACTTAAACTAACTTATGCTAAGAACAACACACACACCCATGCCCGAGAGAGGACTCGAACCACCAGCGGGAGGGGCTGCGCAATCCGTGACATGGCACCTCAAACTGCGCGGCCACTCTGCGCGGCGATCACTAGGTATATCCCTGAAAAAAATTCATGATACATTAATGAATGATTGCAAATGGAATTGTGCGAGATAACTCAATAGAACGAATACATTAGATTCTTTATGAAAAGCCGGCCGCTGTGACCGAGCGGTTATAGACGCTTCAGTCTGAAATCGCGTGACCGCTACGGTCGTAGTTTCGAATTCTGCCTCGGGCATGGATGTGTGTGATGTCCTTAGGTTAGTTAGGTTTAAGTAGTTCTAAGTTCTAGGGGACTGATGACTCAGATGTTAAGTCCCATAGTGCTCAGAGGCATTTGAACTTAATGAAAAACCAGACATGAAAACCTTGTGTGGGCTCTGCAGCGTGACTGCTGGTTTTTGACCCAAATGGGATGTGGTAGAATCTTATAATGCAGAATTCAACAGTACTCGCGACCATCAATGAACTATGGATCTGGGATACCTATTCTGAATCTAAGCATCAACCTGAACCACTGGAACAAGTTTTTCAGAGCTTAACAAGGAAAACACACACGGTTTTGTTAGTTGGACATGTAACGTTAACTGCTATTTTAGATTCTTAGTATGAATTCCCAGGAAGATGCAGAACTATAACTTGTCATAATTGTGATTAGCGATTAGACTGAACTGTAACCAATATTGAACAACGAAGAGCTATTTCGTTAGCACAATGCTTGAGTCACAATGGTAAAAACTGTAGTCCGCAGCTCGTGGTCGTGCGGTAGCGTTCTCGCTTCCCACGCCCGGGTTCCCGGGTTCGATTCCCGGCGGGGTCAGGGATTTTCTCTGCCTCGTGATGACTGGGTGTTGTGTGCTGTCCTTAGGTTAGTTAGGTTTAAGTAGTTCTAAGTTCTAGGGGTCTGATGACCATAGATGTTCAGTCCCATAGTGCTCAGAACCATTTGAACCATTTTTTGAAAACTGTAAAATGTAATCCCTCAGGGCCAGAAAGAATATAACAGATAGTATTATATATTACATACAGTATATAATATTAAAAACTACTTGGCCATTGTGCTGTGGTCGAAGGCATTTTCTACGTGAGCGTAATTCGAGCACATCACATTAGCCGAGCATGTTTTAGTAAGTGTGAATCAAATGCTTTTTTCCAAAGTTAAATCTTTCTATATAGCAACCCAAAATTTAGTTTCGTGGGAAAGTATTCTCATCAAACAATTAAGTCGGTGCCTCCATATAACAGTACTTTGTAGAATCTGACAAAACCTGCATTTCGCGTGACATGAGTCAATTGGAAACTCGTTGGATCAAGTCCATAGGCTAGATGTTGGAGACTACACTCTCGAGGAATTGACTTAGAAATTGCTACTGTTCTCGTGTTGACAGTACAAATGGGGCAGTTCGACAGGTCAAAGGATTCGGATGTCGCAAGACGTTACAGGACTATCTGTATGTACACCTAGTGCAGGATGGGCAAGAGGTGTTATAAGTGAGTGGTCAAAGTGATGGGAAGGCACTGGATGTGATATTGGTGGTCGGCTACTGAAGTCTATGCTGAAGGCCACGCTCTGTTCAGTACTGGTAGAAGTGGTTTCGTGACGCCCGGTATTCTATTCGTTGGCGATCTCACACAAAAAGACAGTTTATCACCCCCATATGGCTCTGTGGAGGTGACGTCACATCTGCTTGACAAACACTTGTAATCGTCCTGTGCGGTGTTTACAAGCGTAGAAACATTGTTTTTGTAATATTAAAGATTCAGGCTAGAGGTTGTGGGCCGCCGGCAATCGAATTCTTGTATAATTTTCGATTTGCAATGAAACATGCGTCTCACACTTATTATCATCCCATTTTCAAAGTTGATTAACTTGCGATGTGCTGCCATGTTCACTACACACCTGTCGGTAACATAATGTTCAGATATAATGTCTATAGTCACAATATGTGGAGCGCAACAGTCAGCTGTCATAAACTGTAATTCTTCAAATGGGACAATCCATTCTGTGACTTTACATGCTCCATTTGCTCGTGGCCATAGCACGAATGCCCCATGCAAAGCTCATGCAGCCGGAGAAAAACCACCGCTAGCAAAATCAGCTGACGTGGGCAACAAAGCGTTGGTGACAGCAGTCACTGCTCACTACTGCAGAAAGCGGCAGTCGATAGATTGGTCGCAGTGTAGCGATGGCGGCTACTTCACATAGCCATACACCATTTAACTCTTCATCCAAATATGCAGCATGCAGGTGTAAAATGTAAATGTCGTGTGACTAGGGCCTCCCGTCTGGTAGACCGTTCGCTGGGTGCAAGTCTTTCGATTGACGCCACTTCGGCGACTTGGGCGTCGATGGGAATGAGATGATGATGATGATGATTAGGACAACACAACACCCAGTCCCTGAGCGGAGAAAATCTCCGACCCAGCCGGGAATCGAACCCGGTCCCCTAGGGTTGACAATTTGTCGTGCTGACCACTCAGCTACCGGGGGCGGACAGCATGCAGGTGCCAAAAGCATTTGAGAATGACACAACACTTATTTACAACTCGCATTCATACCCTATCCAACTGAAACGCAGGAAGTACCTCTGACAGGGAAGTATGATATTTTGTATGAGGTTGGTGGGTGGAATTTGACTCGAACACCAGATTTCTAGAGAAGGAAACTGAACACACTGCGTCAGAACTGCCGCGAGCACACTACGCGGCTGCCCGCCACTGCCCCCCCCCCCCCCCCCCCCCCTGAAGCGCCACCTCAACTGCCCCGTCCGGGCCTCAAACCTCTGCTTTGTTTGTGACCCTGCCAGCCAAGCACCACCGCGTGCCACTGTGACACCGGAGGTTCGCTCCCAGATCTAGCTTAGATGCAATTTAGCTGTTCGCAGAGAAATAATTTCCTCTTAAGTCCTGAGGGTGGTGGGAAAAAGTCCTCCACGCCATCTCAGTCGCCTCCGCCGCAAACACTGCGGTTGCATGTCTCTAAGTGTGTAACCGCCGGCCGGCAAACCACCTGCAACCAAAGCCCGCAGAGCCGAAGAGCCCCTGTGAGACGGCGGCGTGTGCCACTGCTTGGAATGCGGGCGTGGCACTAACTGCGTTCAAAGTTAAAGTTCAAGCTGTATGTTGCGTAATCTCAAACACTGGAGAGGTGGGAAAGGGTTCTCCCTTGATTTCAGCACCATTTAAACAACTGTCATCTTAGGTTTGGTAGGAAATAGCACACAATTCACGCGGTAGTGTTAACACACTTCCCCCTCCTAAGTTTAAACAAGTACTATTCTTACGTCACTGTTTAAACAACCCATTCTCTTGCACCACTCTGACATCACAATTTTACGAGGTTAGTTTGAAAAGTTCTCGGAACTGAATAGAAAAAAAAAGTATTTACATCACTGAAACTTTTTTTTTATTTTTCAATGTAGTCTCCTTGTAGACTGATGCACTTGGTCCAACAATATCCCAGTGCCTTGATCCCATCTCAAAAATGAGTTTCGTCCAGGCCTGCAAAATAGTTGTCAACTCCAGCTATCAATTCTTCGTTTGAAGTGAATCTTCTCTATTTATTTACAGCACTCTACTATTACGAACTTATTTGGACTAACTAGTGCAACCTCTGGACCGCTGGTTATCATGTATTCAAGCTGCATAGACGACTTTGTGAACTATCTTAGTGTGTGTAATACACGTGTGAACGATTTAGAATGGCGTTTCAGTCCATGTGTCAGTACAGTGTCAAAGTCAGTACTATTGCTCCCATTGGCGTGTAGTTTAACCATGTCAAATTTATGGATGGAATATCCTAGTTTTCTGATGCCCTTACCAGTCTGTTAGTGCATGTAACAAACAGTTATTCTGGAAATACTATGTTGCTGTGCAAAATGAAGCAATGGATTTTGCTGATGTACTGCAACTTATGTACCATTGCTGAACTGTAAACAAAAAAGTATGCCGGTGGTTCCTCCTCCAGGAGGATGTACCATTGAGGTAATGGTGTTTGAGGCGACGTCTCCACTGCGAATAAGAACATGAAATCAGCTCCTCGTGATAGTTCTCTTTTACCCAGTACATACATACGTCAAAGTACACAGCAGATGGCGCTCACAAAAAGCATACCATTTTGATCTTGACATGTAAACGAAAAACGATCGCTCAATGTTATGATATTTTCTATGAGAGTATTGGGCGGTATGACAACAGAATGAACGGCCGTGCTGGAAAAATGGCTACTTATATCATTTTGTGCGATCTCTGATATTATTGCAACGGTCATCTTTCCCTTTGTAGGCGGCTGTCAACGAAATATTTACCCACTCGGAAGATGAAGTTGGAGACTGCAATACTTTACCAAGCATACCACTTTCCGAGAGATCACCCTTCACGGCAAATCTAAGTCTTCCACCCATACGTGTGCCGCCACAATGGGCGTGCTTGCGCACACACAGCGTCAGACGCCTCCATAGGGGAAAGACTTGATTCCAAGTCGCAGGCAGCACCATCGGACTACTTTTCTGTTATGCAGCTTCGCACAATAGATCGAAAACCCATGGTGCTGCTCAATCAATCGTACGATTTCGTGTCTTTTCCTACGACCTCAATCTGATGTCCAAGTTAGCGCTGCATTTTAACTGATTCCTGACACAGCTCACCATCTGTTGTATCTGGACAGTATGGGTAGCGCTTGTGTTCACCTACAATCCAGTGGACATATCGACGAACCCTGTTACACTGTCTACATCAAATGGAAGCGTATGAAATAGGACGCATTATAAACACTATTTCTTATTGCGAGAATTGCTAGCAACGAAGAGGAGTTGCAAATATCTGTTTAATACTACAGTCCTTAGCCGAATCACATTACAAATTCTGTAATATGGGTGACTTTTTTACTCTAACCGTCTCATTCAGAGGATATATGATCTCGCCTGAATTAAAAACGCCCTTATTTTAATGATTACAACTTCAACTCGTGATTCGTATTCGTGGCACTCTCGCCCCTATTTAGTGGTAATGCAAAACGAGCTGCATTTCTTTGAACTTGTCTCGAGATCCTTCAACAACCCTAACTTGTAAGGATGCCATACGGCACAGCAAAAGCTCTAGCAGATGACTGACAAGCGTGGTCTAGACAGTCTCTTTAGCCACGCTGCAACATTGTTCCAGTTTATTTTGGAACTGCACTGCACACACTGACCACAAGTCGGAGGGCACTCCACAAACTCCAGCATCTCGTGGAGGGACAGAGCGAGTTGAGTTCCACGTAATCCGAGTTTGCGAAATTCACTCCGATATTCTGCTTCCAGTTCGAGTTCCAAATTTGTATAACCAATTGACGAGACGTCGAATGAAACGAGCACTGCATTCTCATTGCAATGCTGTAACTACCGTTAGCTACCAGCCGGAGCAGCAAAGACAAGAAGTGTGTTATGGAGCGCCACAGAAGATCTCGTTGTTGTTCTGGTTTGCATTGCGGTGGAGTTGTATTGCCAGTTACTCGATATTTCAGTTTGATGGCAAGAGCCGCAGGTTCGTGATCCAAGATAAATGTAGTATATCCATTCGGAAGACGTTCTAGGTTGTGAGGTATACCAGAATATTATATCAGAAGTATCTGAATCTATAACCACAGACGCCAACCCTGCTGGAAGACAGAACCACAGCCTATGCGAAAGTCCCACATCTCAGCATGCATAACGACAAACACACACTTCAAGAGATTGGTAAATCAGTTGTGATGAACATCAATGTTAGCTCCAGCAGCACAACCGAGTATAACGCCACACGTTCCAGACGTGCCTATACGCACACGAGAGAAGAGTGTAGATCTGTTACACATGCAAGCTTGCAAGTGCAAGCAGACAGATCGCGCATGCAGACGAATCAGTTCTAAAGAGGTCTCATCCGGCACTACCATTCCGTCCACACGCTTTTTGTCAGATGCCGGTTGAACCGTGGATTTACTCTCAAAATCTTTTCTTAAAGAATTTACTTTATTTACTCGCGATTCATCAAGAACATTAACACATTTAATCACACTATGTGAGCGTGGAAGTAGTTGCCAGTGGGTAACTGATGAAAACAAATTTCATTCAACAAATGGAAATTTAGTTCCTAAAAACCCTTTCCTTTTTTTAAAAAACGGATTTAAAAATATAATCAGAATGCACCCTCTAAATATAAGTTACAATTTATTCAGAGGCAGAAATAACAATTCTTTTTTTTTTTTGACAGTATGAGCTTTCGGGCTGAGAAGCTTGCCGCTCCCTTTTAACACGGCCGTAGTCACGACCGCTCACAACAACCTCTGAAAGACTACACTGGTGCAAATCTGTAACATACCAGATTACTTTAAAAATTTTAACAACTCACACAAACACATAAACTATGCACCCCGTAACAGGGATGGAAATGGTACAAAACACTCACATGAAAAAAATTACTTGCCACCAAAAGTGCAACTTGTTTTTAAAAGAAAACTCTTAGGTGTAAGGGTAGCAATATTTTAAAATGACCATTTAAATGAAAACCCATGAAATGCAGTCTTACATAAAATATACAAACATGCGCTACATTACACATATACCGCCTCTCAAGATGATAGCAAGATAAAAACATTTCAGGAATTCGGCCTTTATACCTTAAGCAATAAATTCGTTAACCGAATCCGACAAACATGACAGAGGCAGCTATTAACGCATGGCAGACTGACAAACAGACAGACAAACACTAACTGCCTAACAAATGCGGACAAGAGACAGACAAGCAAGTTGGGGACGAGAGACTGACCAAGAAATCAAGTAGAATTTCATAAGTAAATCAAACAACATACCACGAATCACTTAACTTCTAACAAACTGCTATGTCTGGCGAAGACCTGGCGCAGCACGCTCAAAACGCTCTCCCGAACCGTCCGCTGCCAGCCGCTTCACCGGACGCAGGAAGGCGCGCCAATCTCCCGTCTCACGGCGTCGCAGCTCGCGCCGGCCATACCGATGTCGTGGGTTGACTCCTGTTGCTCTCGTGTCGGCCGCGAAGCCACTACCTCTCGCTATACGCCCGCGGCACACTGGACTCACGTGGCGACCTCACATGCGCCGACTCAAGGCGGGCAAGTCATCTTGTGTCTCAGTGCGCGACCGACCAACCGATCGATCGATCCAACCGCCAATGACCGTTGCCTGAGCAACTCGAGCAGACTGGGGGCCTAACACATACTAGCACCCCGGACGACAGACACACACTGACTGCCCCACACTGACCCGGCTGACCAACTGACCAGACTCGCCGAGGCTGACAGACTGACCTTTTGCCGAGCTCATAGCGCCCCTTAAATGCACGTGAACAGGCAACTTTTCCCCTTTCCCACCAGAGGGAGACACCAAAGCTGCGATTGCCACAGCGGCGCCACCGCGAGAAACGGAGGACGACTGCTTCACACTACACGCTGCGGCGCGCTCTTCAAAACAGCAATTTTTACCACGGCTCAGCGGTATTATTCCCTGATTTTGACTGTAGGTTTGTCTTGGTTTGATAGAACTTTGATTGACTGTAGAACTTTGGAACATAAACACATTCCTAAGGCTACACAGTTCTGCATTTGAACTCGATATGATGTTAGAGCTGCGTAGTTTCTGACGTCTTAGCCGTGTGGATTGCAACGCTGTTAGTACTCCTATGTAGGAAACATATTTCCAGAGCTCCACAAACATTAACCCGCATGTTTCTCTGGTAAAGGCTAGCACACACTATGTGACAAATTTTAAGATGATAAAACTACTACGTACACCAAAGAAAACATCGATTCTTTGTGACACAAGCACTATATAGGTTTCTGGAGGTTCATGGCGCCCACCTTTACAAAGTTCACATCCGATTATGGTTCGCAAATTAAGGCATGTTCGCATCACCCCTATAAAAACGGAAAATGCATGGGGTGGAACAACAGCATGAGTCAAATGCAAAGCAGCAGCATTTGACGTGCGAACTTACACAGCGCGGCGCACTAACGTTCTCTCACACACAATAGCTATCATGCAAACGTATATACACTGAAGAGCCAAAAAAACTGGTACACCTGCCTAATATCGTGTAGGTCCCCCTCGAGCACACAGAAGTGCCGCAACACGACGTGGCATGGACTCAACTAATGTCTGAAGTAGTGTTGGGGAGAACTGATACCATGAATCCTGCAGGACTCTCCATAAATCCGTAAGAGTACAAGGGGATGAAGATCTCTTCTGGACAGCACGTTGCAAGGCATCCCATATATGCTCAATAATGTTCATGTCTGGGGAGTTTGGTGGCCAACGGAAGTGTTTAAACTCAGAAGAGTGGTCCTGGAGCCACTCTGTAGCAATTCTAGACGTGTAGGGTGTCGCATTATCCTGCTGGAATTACCAAAGTCCGTCGGAATGCACAATGGACATGAATGGATGCAGGTGACCAGACAGGATGCTTACATATGTGTCACCTGTTAGAGTCGTATCTAGACGTACCACTCCAACGGCACACTCCCCAACGATTACAGAGTCTCCATCAGCTTGAACAGTCCCCTGCTGACATGCAGGGTCCATAGATTCATGAGGTTGTCTCCATACCCGTACACGTCCATCTGCTCGATACAATTTGAAACTAAACTCGTCCGACCAGGCAACATGTTTCCAGTCATCAATAGTCCAATGTCGGTGTTGACGGGCCCAGGCGAAACGCAAAGCTTTGTGTAGTGCAGTCATCAAGGGTAAACGGGTGTGCCTTCAGCTCCGTAAGCCCATATCAATAATGTTTCGTTAAATGGGTCGCACGCTGACACTTGTTGATGGCCCAGCATTGAAATCTGCAGCAAAGTGCAGAAGGGTTGTACTTCTGTCACGTTGAACGATTCTCTTCAGTCGTCGTTGGTCCCTTCTTGCAGGATCTTTTTCCAGCAACAGTGATGTCGGAGATTTGATGGTTTACTGGATTGATGTTTTACGTGGCTCTATAAGACTCCTGCAAACGATAAAACAATTTGTCAAACTTTACTATGTTTGCTGTATATTTGAATGCGCACTGTGCTATTTAACGTGTTTGTCAAGCACAGAGCGTTTGAAGTTTTTCAGAGAAATTTTGACTGACGGAAAATTTGATAAGATGGCGGGCGTTGTTTATGTTTTAGTTTTGCCACATATGTTTAGCGAAAAATTCACCCAGTTATGAGTTTCGACAATTAAGCATCTACGATACCAAGTAGCATCGGCAGCTACCAAAATGGTAGAGGGGTTGCGTCTTTTCCAGCCAAATATTACGCAGGAAGAGGTTACGAAGAAAATCGATATTCAATACACAACGTAACTGCAATAAGCTCTCTCGTTCTTCCCGAGGTCGATATAGGCTATGTGTTCCCATAACGTGGTATTTTAATGAACTGTCGTTAGAGGACCAAGCAGAAGAGAATGAATTTTCGCATACTTGTGTCTTCTATTCCAATGTGAGTGCGAAGTAACTCTAAACAAGTTGTTAACAATTTCAGTCCCTGTTCGGAGAAAGTTTATGTAACCAGCAGGTTCCAAGTTTAACATTTCTTTTAACGCGTTTTCAAGTATATACTTCGCTTTCATTTTAACCATTCCCTGCATCAACGTTTTGTTTCTCCTTCATATTCTTTAGAGACAGGGCCAGAGTCAATTCTAGAAATGCTTCACTTGTATTTGTAGCCATACGTGTCAAAATACAGCATACACGAACAGTGTCTGCTTCAAAATAAGGTTAAATTGATATACTTGTGCCGGCCAGGGTGGCCGAGCGGTTCTAGGTGCTACAGTCTGTAACCGAATGACCGCTACGGTCGCAGGTTCGAATCCTGCCTCGGGCATGGATCTACATCTAAATCTACATTTATACTCCGCAAGCCACCCAACGGTGTGTGGCGGAGGGCACTTTACGTGCCACTATCATTACTTCCGTTTACTGTTCTAGTCGCGTATGGTTCGCGGGAAGAACGACTGCCGGAAAGCCTCCGTGCGTCTCTCTAATTTTACATTCGTGATCTCCTTAGGAGGTATAAGTAGGGGGAAGCAATACATTCGATACCTCATCCAGAAACGCACCCTCTCGAAACCTGGACAGCAAGCTACACCGCGATGCAGAGCGCCTTTCTTGGAGAGTCTGCCATTTGAGTTTGCTAAACGTCTCCGTAACGCTATCACGCTTACCAAATAACCCTGTGACCAAACGCGCCGCTCTTCTTTGGATCTTCTCTATCTCCTCCGTCAACCCGACCTGGTACGGATCTCACATTGATGAGCAATACTCAAGTATAGGTCGAACGAGTGTTTTGTAAGCCACCTCCTTTGTTGATGGACTACATTTTCTAAGGACTCTCCCAATGAATCTCAACCTGGTACCCGCCTTACCAACAATTAATTTTGTATGATCATTCCACTTCAAATCGTTCCGCACGCATACTCCCAGATATTTTACAGAAGTAAATGCTACCAGTGTTTGTTCCGCTATCATATAATCATACAATAAAGGATCCTTCTTTCTATGTATTCACAATACATTACATTTTTCTATGTTAAGGGTCAGTTGCCACTCCCTGCACCAAGCGCCTATCCGCTGCAGATCTTCCTGCATTTCGTTGCAATTTTCTAATGCTGCAACTTCTCTGTATACTATAGCATCATCAGCGAAAAGCCACATGGAACTGCCGACACTATCTACTAGGTCATATGTGTGTGTGTGTGTGTGTGTGTGTGTGTGTGTGTGATGTCCTTAGGTTAGTTAGGTTTAAGTAGTTCTACGTTCTAGGGGACTGATGACCTTAGAAGTTAAGTCCCATAGTGCTCAGAGCCATTCGGGGGCCTTCAGGAACTAAGGGATGGAATCACCTGGTGCTCATTGTCGGCGCACCTTTAAACCTCAATATTCCTTCCTTTTTTTTCGCCCAATGCTTATGCCGAGGATGTGTTTCTACGCCGGTGCTACGTTATTCTGCGCGAGCTGTACCAGCGGAATATGAAACCGCCAACTACTTGCGGTTGTAGGCGCAAAGGGCGTTTGCAGACGAAAGAGGCAATAATCGGGGTACAGCATGGGTATTCAGACCCTGATTCTCCTGAATACAAGTCCAGTGGCACAACGACTGCGCCGGCTCACTGCTTTTCTGACGTGGAAACATCGCGACGGCAGCCATCTGCCGCGGGCGACCAAATACGTCGCGGAGATAGAGCGTCGATTTGCCGATAAGGCAGGCGCGCAGAGCTGTCACTGCAGCGGAAGTTTGCCGTCGCGCCGTGATGGGGACGGGCTCACGCATCGGAAGGAACAGCCGACCGCGCCTTCGTCGGCGGATGCGGCTCTGACGTTGCAAGCAGACCGAGTTCTGACGTTTCGTTTCCAGCGACGTCATTCGTGGCCTCGTTTTCTCGGGAGCTGTTACCTTCGAAGGACAACTGATCTCCCTTCAGACTGTCACATTTCCAGATAGCCTGTAACTGGCCCTGCACAAAGAAGAAGACAAAAATCCTTCTGAAAAATACAGACCTATTCATGGGTGTCCGCAGAAATTTATCCAAGAGGGACAAGATCCCTGATTATCTATGAAGAAACAGTTGCAATCGCAAAATATTTAATGAAAACGACCGGCTTCGGCACACACAGTCGGCGGTCTTCAGAGTAACTCCACTGTAAAGATTATAAAAGTGAATTGTGATCAAGGAAGTCAGCCTTCAATAAAAAGTACAAAGATTACACTAAAAAGGGGTTATGTTTTACCCATTTGCTGCAGCTGGCGACACGCTGTGCAGTGGTGTCTTGTCAAGACGATGACTGCAGCTAGTGACTGTACTGCCATGCTTGTTAGCGCGCTAATTTGCTGCACTACGTCAGCTCATCCAATGTGATCTTACTTGACGCAAAAATGTTTATGGCGTGCAAATGAAGCATAAAACTGACAGTATAGTTATACGTATATCGGATAAATTCTAGTGTCCGAAACCACCCGTCGGCTTTGACCAATGACGTCATACGCAAGGCAGTGATGCTGCAATGGACAATCTATGAATGGGACGGATTATACTCGTAAACAAACCAATGTAGTATGCCGTAAAATAATACATTTAACGCGACTGTTACTTACGCGCGAATTTTATGTTAACGAGTTGAAGATGACTGAAATAAATAAGAACACGAGAACAGTTACGACTGCATATATTACATAATATAATAGAACAGCGTTGTGTAGAACCCGTTGCCAGCGATGTGGAAGGCATAGTATACCGTTAACAGACCATGTTCTATTATATTTTCCACGCGTATTGCAAAAACGATCTAAATAATGAACCGTCGAATAGTTGGAATCGGCAACTAGAAGCAACCTATGTAGGAGGCCATTTCTATTTACCGATTCCAATATTACTGTTTGTTGCGCAAAAATCTTATATAAGAAATGTGCTTAAAAATGATCTTGTTAGTGAACTACGGAATACGACTAGACTTTCAAAAAATAAAAATCTTTACACACATTACTGCACACCCAAAGATATAAAAGGCAAAAAGACCAAACTTTTCAACCGATAACTATACTACACGAAAGTCACACCAGCTGCAGTAGCTCCAAATAACACTCAGTAAAATGGATACAGCAGGAGTGACAGTAAAAATAAGACAAGTGTAGCAAAACCATCGAAAAGGAAAACATAAAAGTGGTTACATAAAAAGAATCTTACCGCATATGGACTTCCAAAGGAGTCGAAGATAGGGGCTGATAAGAACGAAATAAGGACATAACAAGAAATAATAATGTTAGAAGGTCAAACTGTAACGAAAGAAGCAAAATCCAGAATAACTAATAAAAAAATAATAAACACAAAATGCCAGGCACGAATGAGGTACCACTCAAGTCAGTTCTTCCCTACCACCCGCTCTCATTCAGACGCAACATTTAAAAATAATAAAAACAATGAAACCACGAGTCAATCACATAAACCCTCCGGCAAAGAGACAGCAATACCCATCGGTCCACCATTGTAACCAGAAAATATTAAAACGACAGGAAAACCTCCCTCCAGAGAAGCCAAAAAAGTAGTACTCACACTATACAGTAACATAAAAAAACGCAATGTAAAACAAGAAAAAAGTATCAGACCCACCAACACCTAACAAACAAAACGAGGTCTGTACATTTTGATGACTACTTTCATAAATGCAAGAAATAAACAATGACCTTTAGAAAAATTCTTCCTCCAACAGTATTCATCTAAAGGGCCTTATAACACCGAAATCCTTCTCTTTCCCCGCAATGGCACCCAATGATTGCAAAAATTTTATGGTTGATTTACGGTCACTCATTCCTGAAGCAGAATTTTCGCAGTAAAAACAACTAACTCATTTATAATGAACAGCGTGAGAAATCAAGACCTTATAAATCACGACTACTTATAAATCACTACTACTTCCATTAACAAAAGATTCCGAAAACAAATTACGAGGTGAAAACAAAACAATCTACATCGAATTTTTAATATACGCGCGTAACGACGAAATCCAGAGAAATCATTTAACGTTCATCGACAGCAATCTGCGGCACAAACAAAATAACATCACACATTACGTCATTGGTCAAAGCCGACGGGTGGTATCGGACACTAGAATTGACCCCGTATATCATTATACAAGTGCTGTTTTATAAGTAAATGGTGCTTGTCATTAAAGTAAAATTGCTTAACTTAAATAAACTTTAAATACAAGTGCACCAATACAAAAGTTGTGTGAATATTGAACGTCAACTGATCATTCTTGTTGGTACTTCAAGGCGACGCCATTTTCATGGAAATGACGATGTGTTGGCCGTTGCTTGTCAATGATCAGGCTGTAGAAAGCCGTTACCTAGGCGACGTTGTACAGCGCTAATTGGCATCCAGAGATATATACACACTGCGCTGTTCCCGTGGAGACGTTGTCCAGGTGGCCGTTACT
Organism: Schistocerca serialis cubense; assembly: GCF_023864345.2. Classification (NCBI taxonomy): domain Eukaryota; kingdom Metazoa; phylum Arthropoda; class Insecta; order Orthoptera; family Acrididae; genus Schistocerca; species Schistocerca serialis. Next base: position 487,788,797 of record NC_064638.1, read on the forward strand.
TTGGTTGAATTGGAGTTTTCCTCGAAATTTTCAGCGTTGTGCTTAGGGAACACCGTGACCTATAAAAACTGGGAGAATTGGACGACATTTGCAATAATTATGACATGTGAGTAAATCGGTGTAGCATGAGGGCAAAAATTTGGGTCAATTGAGGAACAGGATGCAACCCGTCGACTTTGACCAATGACGTCATAGGTTGCTCATAGATATTAATGTGTTTACTTTCGAGCCATAAATGATAAATCGGTTGTTTGCTGTGTATAAGCGCCATCGTCGTAAATTGAAAAACAAAAAAACAAAAAAAATGGATGTGGTTTTAAGAAACAGCGCTAGACGTTGCGTAAGATTTTTTTCGTTGGCATTGATTTAAATAATTGGTTCTTTCCAATTCATTTGGTACTTAGTTTCATTTTTAGTGAATTTGAGATGATTTGGAAGAATAGTTTTTCATTTAGAAGAATTTTTAGTTTTTCATTTTCGTTTGTAGGCTTGGATTTATCTATTCCCATGAATATGGAAGACTTATAGGGGGCTTTGAGCGTAGACATAATGGCAACCATTCGATTTTTGCAAACGTTTGGTTTCTTGCTGATTACGTTCGATGTCCTGATGGCGGCGAACATATGCGCCTGGTGAGTGGGTCTGCTCGTCGTGCTCACGATTTAGTCGTATGGAGGTGTAGCAAGGATCGACTATGGCGCTCAATTAGACGAGGAACTTGGTTCGCGAAATCGAATCTAGCCTTGAGGACTATACTAGAAATTATATACTGTTGGTGTTTGAGGTATCCGTAGGGTTGTGTGAGCAAGAATGTCGTGTGAATGAGCGTGCCGTTTTAGACTGGTATTCGTTTTGTAGGGAAGTTTGTGGGCAATGTGTCAAGTACAGGGGGCCTTTGGGGGGGGGGGGGGGGGGTGTTATAGTCGAAATCGATTAATCTCATTTTGGCAAAACAAGTACAACAGGAGGGAACCTGTGGTAGGGGGAGGGACAGTAATTTCAGGTCCAGAATGTGACGAGGTAGTTTTTAAAGTAGTTCCTAATCGAACGAAGAAAGTTTTGGTGAAATTAATTGAAGATCAGGTTGCAGAGGGTTCTGTAGTTATTTACGATGGTTCTTCTTAAAAAAAATGGCTCTGAGCACTATGGGACTTAACATCTATGGTCATCAGTCCCCTAGAACTTAGAACTACTTAAACCTAACTAACCTAAGGACAGCACACAACACCCAGTCATCACGAGGCAGAGAAAATCCCTGACCCCGCCGGGAATCTAGGTTCTTCTTCATATAGGTTTTGGGGAATAGGGGTTTTCAGCATCTTGTTGTCAATCAGAATATTGAATACAGATGTTCATAATACTGAATTCAGATCTTCATCGACTGGGGCTTGTACCAATAGTATAGGAGGTTATTGGTTAGCCATAAAATCTGTTTTAGGGAGAGGGAAACGACGGATTTCGACACTACAGAGCCATTATTCACTACACCTCCATTATTCATGGAGGCGTAGTATACTGGATACATATTCCCCGTTTAAGTGTGTCCTTAAACGTGTTGGGCAAATGTGTAGTTCTAAATTTGTTAGTTAATTTCAGATTGGGTTGGAGGGTAACTGATAGTTAAGGAGAAGGGAGGGTTTGGTCGAGGTGGTTAAAGTATTGATTTAGATTTTTTGGGGTTGATCCGCCACTTTCATTTTATGTTACGTAATTTTATTCTGTGGATATTTTTTATACATGTATTTTACTTCATTTCGTTGATGTGAACTTCTGGGTTTATATATTTGTATGTATGTGTGTTTTTTCGTGATGTGTCTCTTGTATATGTGTATATGTGATTTTTGTTGACGTCTTTCAAGGCGAGGTTTCGTTTTTTGTGGAGGAGTTTGCGTATGGTAAGTTAAGCTTTTTATTTTTACGTTGTACTGAATTTGTCTATTTTGATGTGTTCCTTTGTCGTATTACTCTGTACTGCGTTAAGTACGGGTTTGTCAGCTGCAGTATGGATCTTGCAATTGTTGCTCTTTTTCCCTTTCCCAGTAATAGTATCACTACAGCATGAGATACAAATTTTATGTGAGTCGTCTTCTTCCGTATTCGCGTAGTTGAATTGAGGTACAAGTTGCCAATGTTACGTACGTCGATTTCCTCATTTTCGTTAGCAGTAGCATCTTATTCTTCAGTTGGCCTACATAGGTCAACTGAAGTATGGGATACAAATATTATCTATGTTGATCTTTTCGCCTTCGTTAGTAATACTATCTACGTAAGAACAGAATGCTAGTAGTAGCGGAGGCGAAAGAAATAACACGTGTGAAATATGTATCCCGCACTTCAGCTGACCTATATAGTTCAACTGAAGAATAGGATACTATGCTAAGGAAAGTGAAGAAATCGACGTACGTTAAATTTGTATCCCGTACTGCCGTTAACCCATACAGATCGACTGAAGTTCGAGATACAATACATGTACGTATATGTCAGCTAAGATATTCTATGCTACCGCTAGTTCTATCCCTTTTTATTCTTTGCCTATTTTTTTACAGATGGGACTCAAGCGTATCCTTAACATTAATATCGAAGTATTACTGGACGTCATATATGACAACCATCTGTTTTCTGTCCTGCATTCCTTCGTTTATGAACACTCGTCTTTTGCTGTTAAATCTGCGTAATAAATCATCTATGGGAAATTCCGACCTCATTGGTCAAAGCCGATGGGTTGTATCCCGTTCTCACAACAAGGCAAAAAAAATTTGCAGCTAATTACTGAAATCAGCGGCCATAAAGTAAATACAATGACTTTTTAAAAGCTTTCTTTTCTCCTGTAGCATGCAGTACCAGTATTCGTAACAGATTTCGGAAAAAAACATAAAATAGTGTGACTCAACCAGTTGGTAAAAACAAGACACGTAAAACCTAATGGGTTCAGTAAAACAATACATTAAAAAGTTGTCAAACAAGCTTATTAAGTGAGAAAACGAAGAAGCAGCAGTCCTTCCTTACATTATTTCCTTAAAAAGATCGAATAAGGTCGTTTCGTGTAAATGTAATTGTTCATTTAAAAGAACTGAAGAATTATTTTTTCGGTGAATACAAATTTCACGCTCGTCAAGTGTGTTCAAGAGTAACTTCTTTGGACTTGTGTGTAATATTTCAAGGCACTTGGTGATGTCACCTTCTATATGTTCCTCATTTATGTATAACGTGTTGGTCAAAAGTCGATTTACTTCCTGAGACTCCCGAGGTAAGTTCATAAGTAATCATCACAAGTAAGACCGCTGACACTCCCAACCATGCTAGTTAAAATCAAGATTCCAGAACTGTCATGACACTCCTAACCATGTTAGTTAAAATCAAGATTCCAGAACTGCCATTTTACTAAAATAGTCCTGGTCTCCCTGATTCGGCATTTCACTGTGTAACAGTAGCAACTGGACAGCAGAGCTCATTGTTCTATGGCTAGATGTCACGTTAGGTTGCCCTCCATATAGTTTAACGACCGTATACATAGCTTAAGGAAGTTCGACCATCTTTTGAACCATGATATTTCACCATTTTTTCCTATCTTCCAGTGCGGAAACTAGTATTTCTTCTGTATCTGGATCGCCACCTACAGCATTCCTGCAATACAGCAAGAGCATGTTCTTCATGCTCTAGTACAATCGCTCTATCGATTCAGCAAGCCTTGACGAGTCAAATGCAAACATACCCTTGAGATTAAGATGTGCTGCAGAACGGGCTGTTCCTGTGGGAGTTAGGGGCGGGTGTCTGCAGGCATACTTCAGCTGGGTTTGCGCTCCGCTGGGTATTGGAACTGTGCTTTCCTGTAGCTCATGAAGGGCTGTACAATAAAGAAACAGAGAAAAGATCGGGTATTCTATATCGGCTATGTTCTGTAAAAGTTCTTATCCCCCAAGACTGTATAAAGAGGGTGAAATTGTCGCCACGACACGAATAACAGTACATTAAAGCCACAGTGTTCCCCTTGCATTCAGTAAAGCTAAATCTGAGGTTGAGTAGAAACAGAGACAGTCATTTCTAGCAAAATGTGAGGAATCTGAAGTTAGTAAAAGATCTGTCATCTGTCACAGATTCCAGGAGAGGCAAGACCTCTCACCTCTGCCCTCTCCTCTCCCCTTCCCCCCCCCCCCCCCCCCTCTTCCCTCTTCTTTGCTTATGAGCCTATTGCGGTAGCGCCGATAGTATCAAAATCCATTGAAGCTGTAAAGAAAATCATTTTCATGATTCTTTAAAGTAACGATATATTAAACTACCTTCTTAAATGTTTTAAAGTTAGCTGTTAACAATCAACGTAGTTTAAGACTTTAAATTAAAATTGGGAAATGTACAGCACTCAGTAGCTAATAATCTGTTTATTGCAGTTCTAACTAGCGTTCAGTCGTTGTGCGGCTACCACCAGTGCTAAAAATATCCAAGAATACATTACAGTAAGACACGTGTATGACTCAAAGCATATTATAGTTATTATTAGCGACTGATAGCTGTATATTTTTCAGTTGTAACAAACACAGTCGCTCAACACACACATTCCATAGGAATCAAACCTGACAGTAGTTTAAGATGTTCTATTTGCAATTAAAGGTCACATCTAATTTATCCGAGTGGATCTAGCGATCACCTTTGAAATTATCACACGATGTATTTTAACGCTTTCAGCACTGACTTTTTTCTGGAGGAAGAAAAATTATTCTGTATGTGGCAATGCTATTAGGTGATTTTTTTTAATGATTGTAGATGCAAGATTTATACAAACATATGTACCCATTTTCAAAATATACTTTGTACCCTAGGCTTCCTTTTATGGACTAAAATAACTAATTATGAAATATTGTCTATCGTAATAAATAAAACGACCATTCAATTATTACCATGCAAAATAACCACAGTACTCAATTACACAGTGGAACATAGCGAACGAACCGCATCTGCGTATTCTGGTGGTTATGAGCTGCTGTGCACTGCAACATTGCCCAACAGTTGGCAGCACTTCTGCATGATGAGAAGGTTGAACATTCACTAATGTATGCCTAAAGGTTGCATTGGGCAAACATACTTCGATTACAGCTTAGACACAAAAAAGAAAATGGATACAGTAGTAGCCAATGGGTCTGAAAGGGCTCATTTGTAAACTGGAGGGCACAATATAAAAAATTCCGACAAGGTGCTGTTGCAAGACCTTTCTTGTTTCTTGTACATATTAATGACGTTTTACCAATTAAATCAATGATATGCTGATAAATATTTGCTGATAAATTTTCATCACATAACATAAAGATGTGACTATTTCCAAACAAATGAATGACTTTATAATAAAAAAGGCAGTTAATTGGCTACAGAGAAACACGTTAACAGCGAATATTAACGCAGTTGAAAACACACTTTTCTGTCGTAAGTTTTGCTAACAGGAAACTGTGTACAATTACCTTAACAGTAAATTGTATCGAAACACGCAGCCGGAAAATCTTGGCAATAGGTTAGCAAGGATATACACTTCACAGAAGTTTCAGTAAAGTTCTCTTAACATTGACGTTCTTTTCGCACACACTTTTGCTAGTATGGAGCAAAGACGCTGTAATTAGTTTTCTTGTATCAGACTACAGGCAGAAGACGTATTTTTGGTTTAAATAGCCGAACTTATTCTAGAAAATATCTCATTCAGCACGAAATACATGTTACCAATTACGCAGAGTGGCCGCGCGGATGAAGACGTCAGGTCACTGATTGCGGGACCACTCCAACCGGAGGTTCGAGCCCTCCCTCAGACATGGGTGTGCGTGTCGTTCGTAGCGTAAGTTAGTTTAAGTAGTGTGTAAGTCTGGGGCGATGATCTCAATAGTTTGGTGCTTTAGGAATTCACACACATTTGAACATGTTACCCTCAATCTCTATACAGCCAAGCTACTGATATATGACAAAGAAACGACTCATATGTTTGAAGATAGATCACATGGAACTATGAAGCAAGAAATAGAAATTTGTTGGTTATTTCTTGCACTAGATTATGAAAAAACAAAAACAATTTTTTACACATTCACAAAGCAGTTTTTCCATAAATCAACAGAACTTGCAAAAAAGTCAAAGGAAAAACAGTTTCTTGGATCAAATAAAAGCTTCCTCCAATTTTGATAACTCTCCAGACAGTGAAACAAACGATCTTGTATTTTAGCTTTGACTGCGGTCACGTCCCTTAGTAACTATGTTTATTACTTAAATGTAAATACAGGGTGCGTCAAAAAAATGTATACACACTTTGAAGCGTCATAGAAAATTTATTTCCCGTTCTACAATGTTAAATTTCTGGAAATGGAAAGCTTAAAGTCCAATTGGAAAAATAAATGTACTTTGCAAATGTGATTAGTGTTCAAACTGGTGGCCTTCAGCATCAATACATTTCTGAGTACGAGTCACCACTGATTCCGTACATCGTACCAAAGTGTCCAATGAGATATCTGCGCACACCGCCTGAATCTCATTCCAAGGTGTGTCCAGATTACGTGGCTTACGTTTGTACAGCTGATCTTTTCCTATGCCCTGGCACATTGTGATCCAGGTATGTTCGTACGTCCCTATGATAGTGCGGCGGGGCGCCATCTTGTTGGAAATAAAACTCATCATTACCGTATAATGCACGAATGGCAGGGAATATGGAGTCAGCAAGCATTGTTAGGTACGTTTCTCCAGTAACAATACCTTCAAAGCGGAAAGGCGCAATGAGTCCCCTTGCAGACAAACCACACCACACATTTACACCAGGCAAATTCACAGCCTTTTCAACTGTAATGTGGGGATTATCTTCCGCCCAGTACCCACAATTATGCCTATTGATAGTTCCATTGAGTTTGAATTGGGCTTCATCCGACCAAATTATGCTACCCATAAATCCCGGTTCACGTCTCACCATCTCCTGAACCTATTCACAAAATTCTAACCTTTGGTCTGGATCGTCGTCACTTAGCTGTTGCACCAGTCTTGGAATGTACACATGAAACTTGCCTTTTTAAGAATGCGTAGCACACTACTAGCACTTACATTACTCTCACGTGCCGCTTGCCTTGAAGATTTTTGAGGTGAACGCTGAAACAGTTCCAAGACCGCAGTTGTGGAATCATCACTTGTAGCTGTACGAGGTCGCCCTGATCGACCTTTATGCACATCACACACTGTTCCATGAATTTCGAATTTGTCTCGTAGACGTGTAATTGTTAACCTTGAAGGTGGTTCTGTACCATACTCACTTCTCCACTGTCTTCGAACCGCAACTTCCAGTACCACGTAATTATCTGCTTCCGAGCTTCAAAGCTCAATCGCACGTCCGCCATGTCGCAGTTACTTCCTTGCCACTACTGCCACTAGGTGAAGAAATGTAACATTACTTTCTCACAGATATTTAACCTTGTAGAACGGGAAACAAATTGTCTATGACAGTTCAAAGTGTGTATACATTTTTTGACGCACCCTGTATCGTCTTGAATAATGTAATTTCTATAATTAAAGTAACAACTAGGTCGTACAAGCGAGGTTCTTTGTCTCTGGACGATTTATAATTCTTGTAAACTATTTGCATGTATGAAACGGAGATGTGTTACACAAAACCACTGTTGTTGTCTATAAACAAACAAACACATTTGGTTAGATTTGATCTATAATGGTGTTTATTTGCTGTTTTCGTCACTCCTAAATAATGCAGATATTTGCCGTAACTTTATTCCAAACCAGATACCGGCTCTGTACAGCTATTTTCGTGCGGGGAACGGTGTCAGTGCACTGTCATGGCGTATCCTCTATCTGACTCGTACTGAGCAAGTAGGTCTACCACGAATTACATCGTCTTTTCAGTGAATGGCTCGCGGGGAAAATTCGCATATTTCAGCGGAATTACTTGAGAACTGTCTTCTGAAGGTCTTATCGGCGAGTTTTGGCACTGGTTCAAATATGAAGAAATCAAGGGCAGTCGAAAGGTGAAAAAAGGCTTTTTAAAGATCGAAAGTGGGAAAACATGTTAAAATAACTGACAGAATGAAGTAAGATACGCACTATGACCGAAACAAAGAAGATATCAAAAGTAAACTGGTTTATGGAACCAATGATTTCTTGAATAGATGAGTTCAGTTGTTGTTACATGCTGATATGGAAATGACGAATAAATTCGTGAATCTGTTTATTGAAGTACAGGGTGATCAAAAAGTTAGTCTAAATTTGAAAAGTTAATAAACCACGGAATAATGTAGATAGAGAGGTACAAATTGACACACACACTTGGAATGACATGGGGTTTTATTAGAACCAAAAAACTACAAAAGTTCAAATAATGTCCGACAGATGGCGCTTCATCTGATCAGAATAGCAATAATTAGCATAACAAAGTAAGACAAAGCAAAGATGATGTTCTGTACAGGAAATGCTCAATATGTCCACCATCAATCCTCAGCAATAGCTGTAGTCGAGGAATAATGTTGTGAACAGCACTGTAAAGCATGTCCGGAGTTATGGAGAGGCATTGGCGTCGGATGTTGTCTTTCTGCATCCCTAGAGATGTCGGTCGATCACGATACACTTGCGACTTCAGCTAACCCCAAAGCCAATAATCGCATTGACTGAGGTCTGGGGACCTGGGAGGCCAATCATGACGAAAGTGGCGGCTGAGTACACGATCATCACCAAACGACGCGCATCTGTCGGACATTTTGTGAACTTTGTTTTTTTTTGTTCTAATAAAACCCCATATCATTCCAAGCATGTGTATGAATTTCTACCACTCTGTCTACATTATTCCGTGGTTTATTAAGTTTTCAAATTTATACTGACTTTTGGATCACCCGGTACATCATTACTTAAAACTGATACATAGTCCAGTGACATTAATGCGACCACCGCCGATGGTCGATGTCAACGTGCAGGAACCACTTACAGACGGCAGGGGGCAGCACTAGCGTGGAGGATATATAAAGTGTGTCAGGGGGAGGCGGAAAACAATGCAGTCGTTGTCGTAATGCGGAAACAGAGCGATTTATCTGACGTTGGAAAGGGCATGCTCATTGGCTTCGGGGCCAAGGGTGGAAGCATTCTGAAATGGCCAAGTTTGTAAAGCGTTTGCATGCCTCTGTGGTTAAAGTGGATCGTGCATGGGAAAGTGGCAGTATTCGAAACCCGCGCTGAGGCAACTGTGGTGCACCATGGGCCAGAGGTGACACGACTGAACGACGGCTGCGGAGATGTGTAATGGCGAATTGACGTCCAACTGTTTAGCAACTGACTGCCCAGATGAACAAAGGGACTACCAACAGCGTCTCCGTAACGACCGTTCCGCGAACGTTGTTGCGTATCAGACTCCGCAGCAGGCGCCTGGTTCGTACACAAATGCTGACTGCTGATCATCGACAACGAAGGCTGACATTTGCACGCTAATACCACGACTGGATGTCCACTGAGCATCATCATGTGGCCCTTTCAGATCAATCACTTTCTACGCTCCATCGGACACGTAATCGTTGGCGTGGACGGCGTGTAACGTTACAAAGCAAACAAGGAGCAAGCGTTGTGGTCTGGGGAATGTTTTCGTGGCATTCCCTGGGTGATCTCGTCATTGTAAAAGGCTCAATGGATTAACAGAAGTATTCATCTATCCTTGGGGACCATAACCATCCCTACGTGCTGTTTGTTTTCCCTCGGCACGATGGCATCTACCAGCAGGACAACGCAACGTGTCACACAGTTCGCACTGTACGTACTTGGTCCTACTTTACTCCCCAGGCCACCAAACTCCACGGATTTTAATTCAATGGAGAATCTGTAGGACCACCTCGATCGAGCTGTTCGTGCCATGGATCGTCAACCGAGAAACCTAGTGCAGCCGGCCACGGCATTGGTGTCGGCATGGTTCCACCTCCCTGTCGGTACCTTCCACAACCCGACTCACTCTCTTCCTGCGTGTCTCGCAACAGTCTGCGCTGCAAAAGGTTGTTATTCGGGCTTTTGACTGGTAGTTACATTAATGTGACTGGACAGTGTACTTGAAAAAATGTAATTATAGGTAACATATGAAATCACGATTACAGTCTTACGAAATAGCGTTAATAATAATGATATTTTAGAAATAATTTACCATCATGACAGGAAAACAATTGAAACCTTTTGTTTTTACCCCTCAGAAAATTACATTTTACCTCTCGGGGGTAATTACCCCTAGGGTGCGAACCACTGTCGTAGAAAGAAAGGGCGAGAAAAAAGATATCTAATAACCTCACTAGACGCAGGCGTCACCTGTGAGCAGTTATCTTAAATATTAGTACAAAAAGCAAAACTGTGAAATTGCTTTGTTATCGCCATATGTACCCAACACCTGGCGTGATCTAAGCCTTTGGCCACAGAGAGCGATCATTGCATAATTGGCGATTTGAACAACAGCTGTAAAATCCTGATGCGTTAAGTATGGCGGCTCTCCTCTGTCTTCGAGATCTCTATGACCTTCTAACAAGAGAATGCAAAGGCCGTACGATGCCTGTGCCGTCCGTACCTATCTCGATTCATAGTGTGTTTGACCATTGTCCTGGGTGACTATTCTGTATCTTTCCGCCATTGTGCTGATCGTTTCGGTATTCAAGAGCACCGAACGATCTAGTACTCGAATTAGAGTTCCTGCATTATTAAGTATGCATTTCGACAGCGATACCGTTCGGGTCTAGAGAACCGAAGCCCTGTTGTCAGTTCGTGTTGCGCAAGCCAATTAAAAGCAAGCGGCCGCAGATCCGCGCATGCGCACTGCAGTGTACACAGCGCGCTGCAGACGACACAGGCGCGCTGTTCTTCCAAGTGCCGAAAATTGCGTTTACGTTGCCGTAACGCATGACGGCTCATTCCATCGATCTGACGTGCCCGCCTTCATCGCCCTTGCCTCCTCCTTAACAGTATCAGGCGCAGTATATATATTTCCATGATTCTCAGCTGAAATGCAAAAAAAATTTTACAGTTTCTCTGACCGCATGTTTCCATGCATGCTCAATAACGATAGCGTATTTGACTGTATTCTGCAGAGTGTTTTAAATGCCGCATTATGTCATCTTATTCTCATTCACACTGACATCGTGTTTTGGATTTTACGTTTCGGAAAATGAGTTAGGAATAGTGTGTAGTACCACATTGTACTAATACATCTATAAAAACATCCGAAAAATTGATTCTGAGAGTTTCAAAGAATAAGAAGATAAACACAATGTGGTTATAACTCGGTCCTAGAGATCCAAATGATTAATTAGCCCACTTCCCTATATGATACATCAACAATTTGAGTGTTAAAAACAAAATTGAAAAAAAAACGCATTTTCGAGAGCTCCTGCAGTTCGTCGAAATTTATAACATGCATCTCATGAATGAAAAAGTTTCGCATATGGTGCTACAGTCTAAAAATATTACGGCAGAGATCTTTCATCTCTGTCTACTGTGGTTGAGGATTCGATCGCAGATAAATACTCGTGACAAGCAAGAATATGAAGATGACTGCTGCTAGTTACATTCCCGGTAGTTTAAAGTTGTGCTCTTAGATTCCTGTCTAACCGCATACTCGGAAATCGCTACATATTCGAAAAAAATGGTGAATTATTTCTGACAAGAAAAAATATAAAGGCCACTGTCGGTTGTTTCACTCACAGCAATTTCATCTCCAACAATTTCATATTTCGTATTTTAAACACACAGAAATCACGAAATCATTACTGAGGAAGTGCGCTCTCACATGTAAGTAATAACGAATATTGCAGAAAAATCTTAACTTACACGAATAATAATGTCTCAGAACGTGTTGCATATATGAAGAGGAAAAAAAAAATTGCATCTACCCTTGCAAGAAACCGTCCCCTTTTATACTGAATACTCGCACGCTAACCACTTGGCCACACCAAACAACAGACAGCCTTCGCTCAGTAACTGTAGTACTGTGTAGAGGAACGTCGGCTGACTTCGTTGCCAAACGGTGCTGCGTAAGTGATAAATGCGTGATAGTTTGGAAGGTTTCCAATATCAGACTTCACATAATTGCTTTCCATTGTTACTTGAAAGTTGTAAACACGTTTCGATAATTACTAACTAAACCATTTGTGGGAAAAAGTACACAAAGGCACTAGTAACGTCAGTTCACACTCATTTAATATACATAAGCAGAGCCGATGTCTTGATATTTTATGATCTTTAAACTCTTATTTGCATAAAAATAACATGTATTTTGAGAGAATATTGGCCGGAAACTGTTTTTTGATCTAATCATTCACAGTAACAACCTAACTTAACTATATTTGCCGGCCGGAGTGGACGTGCGGTTCTAGGCGCTGCAATCTGGAGCCGAGCGACCGCTACGGTCGCGGATTCGAATCCTGCCTCGGGCATGGATGTATGTGATGTGCTTAGGTTAGTTAGGTTTAATTAGTTCTAAGTTCTAGGCGACTGATGACCTCAGAAGTTAAGTCGCATAGTGCTCAGAGCCATTTTAACTATATTTCTAACGAAGGAAACGAGTCTATTATGAACTCACTTTCCAGCCAGATGCGTCCTCTGGTGATTTTTTAGTAATACAGTCACTAAATCCAAATCTAAAACCGTTAAATATGTTCAAAATAACAAATTATAGGTGTACATAAACCACAGCTCATCGATCGACAGGGCCACACCGAAATCCAAAACCTCTTGATACAATTGTCGTAAAATCGGTGGGAGAACCGTTTGGTAACAGGTCTCAGAAGCTTACTGAATAGGATATTTCGATAAACAACCGAAAATGACGTCACTACCGAGACTAACCTACTACATCGATTGGTATGAACGATACAGTTCAAGTTCCTAGGCGTTCGAATAGATAGTAAGCTGTTGTGGAAAGCCCATGTCCAGGATCTTGTTCAGAAACTAAATGCTGCTTCATTTACCATTAGAACAGTATCTGAAATAAGTGACACTTCAACACGGAAAGTAGTCTACTTCGCATATTTTCATATACTTATGTCGTATGGTATTATTTTTTGGGGTAATTCTTCTGATTCATAAAGGGTATTTTTGGCTCAAAAACGGGCTGTTCGAGCTATATGTGGTGTAAGTTCGAGAACCTCTTGTCGGCCCCTATTCAATAGTCTGGGAATTCTGACTTTGCCCTCACAGTATATATTTTCTTTAATGTCGTTTGTTGTTAGCAATATTAGCCTATTCCCAAGAGTTAGCAGCTTTCACTCAGTTAATACTAGGCAGAAATCCAATCTGCATGTGGAATGCACTTCCTTGACTTTTCTGCAGAAAGGAGTGCAGTATTCTGCTGCATCCATTTTCAATAAGCTACCACAAGAACTCAAATATCTTAGCAGTAGCCCAAACTCTTTTAAGTCTAAACTGAAGAGTTTCCTCATGGCTCACTCCTTCTATTCTGTCGAGGAACTCCTGGAAGAGCTAAAAAATTAAGCAAATTCCAGTGTTACGTTGTTGATTTTCTTTATTTAAACTTAAGACTTGTCACCTGAATATGTTTTTTTTTATATTTCATTTTATCTGTTTCTAATATCGTGTTATAATTTCATGTATTGACTCGTTCCATGACCATGGAGACTTCTCCTTAATTTGGTCCCACGGAACAATAAATAAATAAATAAAAACAGAATAGGGCCCCTGACCAGCACCTTCTCCTGAATTCTCCACCAATGAAAACATGTGGTTATGGGTTGCCAAGAGACTGGCATGCCACGACTCACTAGCCACTACGATTGATGAAAACCGCATAGGGACGAGCCAGTATGGAATGACATATATGCCACCCACAGCATTATATTTCCCCCACTAGCTTGCGTCAGTGACAAGATGCATGTTTTCGAATAACCATGGACCTGGATGCCGGCGTATCCAGATATGACAATCGGCCTGGCGTAACAAGAACAATGGCTAACGTGTCCATTGATCAACAGTCGAATCCCACTATTCCTGAGCCCACTGCGATCGTAATTCAGTATGTCGTAGCATCAACATGTGGGATCGTCTACTGTGGAACCCCACGTTCAACAATGTGCTCTGAACGGTGTTCTCCGAAACACTTGTGGGTGCATCATGATTGTAATCTGTCGTCAGATCTGCCACAGTTTGCCACCTATGCTGCTTTGCAGAACGGGCCAGTCTCCGAGCTCCACGTTGTGTGATGAGGCGCGCACGTCCAACACCTTGTCGGCAACTCGTGGTTTCACCGTTTCTCAAACAATCTCCACAGATGAAACGGTAGAATGTGAACAGACGGCAAGGTTCTCTCTTTCCAAGATTCTCGTTCCCAAACGTCAGACCATAACAATCTGCTCTTCGAAAAAAGTCTTTTATTCGCTCGAATGATGCCACATTCGTTTGTGTTGCTATATATACACTGTCTGATGACAAGTGTCCGAGCATCTGTTAATGGACATTAATACGGGATGCATCCGCCCTTCGCCTTTATGACAGTTTGAACTCCGCTCGCGACACTTGCTGTGATGCGTCTGAATGTTTGTGGAGGGAGAAATGGTGGTAAATTCTTTCTCAAGAGCGCAAGCCAGAAATGGTAATGATGTTGAGCCCTGGGTCTTGAGCGAAGTCGACATTCTAAAGTGATCCATTGCGTCAGGTTAGGACTCTGCGCAGGCCAGTCCATATCAGAAATATTATTGTCCACAGATCATTGCCTGCCGGAATCACACTTCAGATTCTACTCATGGCGCTGAAGAGGAAATTACTGTTATCTGTTTCAGGGAATTTCCCTGTGAGCTAAGTTTCAGAAAATATTGATTATATCTTTCTAATCTTCTATATTTTATAGCATGAAACGCTCAGCTTTCTGACCGGTAAAAATAATAATAATAATAATAATTTGAAAAGATAATAGATTCAATGTAAAGTGTTTAGCTTTTGCAGATGACCTTGCAATCCTCACAAATAATAGAAAAGAAGCCACTAACGCCATAAAGAAGTTACACGAAATTGCACAAAGAACTGGCCTGCAAATTTCGTACGAGAAAACCCAGTACATAGAAAGAGTGCCACAAGACAAATTGCCTATTGTGACAACCCATGGGAAAATCGTACAAGTGCCACATTTTAAGTACCTGGGAGAAATCATCCAGCCATCAGGGATCAACCTAAAGGCCAATGAGGAAAGAATAAAAAAAACTACAGAAAGCATATAAACTCACGTGGAACTATTATAACAAAAAGTCCATATCCATTAACGCAAAATTGAGGCACTACAACACTGTCGTACTTCCAGAGGCACTGTATGCATCTGAAACAACACAAATAGGTGGGCAAACTAAAATCAAAGAAATAGAGAAACAAGAAAGGAAAATTCTCAGGAAAATTTTTGGACCGATACAAGAGCAAGGAATCTGGAAGAAGAGACCAACATCAGAATTATATATACACAGACACGATTACGGATGCAATAAGGAAAAGAAGAATGCAGTTCTACGGACATATGCACAGGATGAATGAAAACAGAATTTCAAAGCGAATTCTTAAAGTCATCAACTCAGGCAGGGGAAAAACAAAATGGATAAAAGAAGTTGAAGAAGACCTCAGACAAGCACACATAACAGTAAACGATGCAGAAAATAGAACTGAATTCAGGAAGATCATCAAAAAACATAAATTTGACACCCCAACACAGAAGAGACCAAGATGCTAATGGACAGCAGAGCGAAAGAAACAACACAGTGAACACATGAAGAAAATTTGGGCTCAGAAAAAACATAAACAATCATCGTAAAGGAATTCAAGTTCAAATGCTCTCTTTAAATAGGAATAATCGAAAATAATAATAATAATGATAATAATAATAATAATAACAGTTGGAAAGATAATCAGAATCAATAACATCAGGTGAATATGACAGCCAACCAGCTGCAATAAATGGTGGTATTCAATCAACCTTGACAGAAGACAAGTTACTCTCTCACCTATTTTCAACATAAGGAAAATTATTAAAGATTTTATTATAACCTGATGCGCCTTGAGCAAGACTCTAGAAAGTTAACGGACTGAGCAGACGTTGATGGAGCCTGGTAGGGCGCTAAAAGCATGAGGTATGTTTACCGTTCTTAGATCATAGAAACAGCATGTTGGGAGCGGAAAGCAATTGTCGGTGTGCCCATGCCTCAGTAAGTCTTGCCAGACAGGCCCACAACCATACAGGGCAGACAGGGCAGCCCTTTGTTGAGACAGGTCTCTAGCAGAGCAATGCCGAGCTACCTGCAGCTGCGCCAGTGGAAGGATGGACTGGGGGTGACAGACCGAAGGTATGTGTCTACACAGTGGAGTTGTCAACTGGGAATTGTGTGCAGAACCATGTGTAATAAAAATTGACCTGTATTCGTATTTGCTGATAGTTCAAGTAGGCCAGTGAACCACTTCCCCAGCCACGTCAGTTGTATAAGAAAAATCTGGCGTCTGAGAAACATTTGGAGATAAAATCTTTATTACTCCTCATACCTAGGACTAACAAGCTCAAACTCACAGGCGATTTAGATAAAGATCTTTAAGACTGTATCTGTTCACTTGTTGCCATGGGAAGCAACATGACTTCGGAGAAAGTCATCTTCCCCCTCCGCAAAAACTTAAAAAAGCCAGTAATTAGAGGTTTCCTTTTATTATAGAGATGCAGGTTTCTTAACTCTTGCCCTGGTTCGATATGAGTTTGTGCTGTCGTGTGGGAGGGGAGATTTAGTGTCTAGAGCCCTGTGATTAGCTCAAGACGGCGTGAAGGCGGTGTCACTCGTGCACTTTGTGGGAGAACTCTGGTGCTGGACTTTGGTCTGGTAAGAGCACTTGTGGTCGAAGCTCTAGCATGTGTGGTTGGTACTTGGGACCTGTGCTAAGACCGACTTCACTTGCATGTAGTTCACACTGGGGAGCCTGTGGTGAAGTTCTCACTGTACCGACAGTGTGACTTCAAACGTCTCGGGCTACTCGTTTGCCGAGGGCTCACTTATTCGTTTTTGGTTTACCAGTCTTGACGTTTGATATCCTTGTGCGCTCTGTTATATAAGTGAGCCAAATTGGTCCTTGGTACGACCAGCGAATGGATGTCTCACACGCGAAAATCTGCCGTGATTTCATTGCTCTGGTAGAGAGTAAATTGCGATCCATCTGCCTGATCGCTAGACTGTGTGATTTTTGCATTTTTTTCGTGGCCGCTATCGATTCACAGGTGCCGCCTCACGTCTCACCTCCACCATACACATCTCACCCGCTGCAAGTTACATCGCCACACGAAGCAAACAGGGTAACGTACTGCTGTTCCGACATTGTCAAGGCACACAGATCTCAATCGGCACTTGCTCTCAGCTGCACCTATGTGATGATCCTACAGTAGATTTGATCAATCAAAGTCTGCTCAGCGTCAAATCAATTCAGATTGCGTTATCCACATTTTTAGGGCCAGAGTACTTGACTCACTTCTGCCATCCAGGATCCTTGTCCATAGTAGTCTTAAACCACCTGTTAGTTTCATTCTTCAGGCTTTCCCGGCGAGGCGTTGTCATATTGATGAAACGGGTTTCTGCCGGTTATTCGCATCTTTCCTGCACGATATTTCTACAGTAGATTTGATCAGTCAAAGTCTGCTCAGTGTCAGATCAATCCAGATTGCGTTGTCCACATTTTTAGGGTCAGAATACTTGACTCACTTCTGAAATCTAGGATCCTTGTGCATAGTAGTCTTAAACCACCTGTTAGTTGTTTACGGTATTCAGTCAATAACTTGTTTAGCATAATTTATGTCTGGTTTTATAAAAAAAATGTTGTTAGTAGATTTTGCTTCATTCTCAATCATTTTATACAGCGCCCACAGGGTTACCTTTCAACCTTAACCATGCTTTCAACGGACATAAACGCGTCTTCTTCAGAAGGACAAGAAACAAACTTCACATCAGCAAACAGTCAGTTAGTAAAGCGATCTAACATCTCTACATGAAATGTGCCGGCAACGATCTGTGCATCCATTTGTAAAAGTTAAGGCCCCTAAAATCGAGGGCTTGTCACATCAGTAAAGTCAATTACATAAAAAGCCAGATCATGTTAACAGCTAAAAGCCGACATATGACTGATTTGACTGATGTGACTGGCTCTTGATTTTAGGGGCCGTAAGTTTCACAAATGGATATACAGATCGTTGCAGACATATTTCATGTTGTGATGTTAGATCGCTTTTCTAAGTGACTGCTGATGTGAAGTTTGTTTCTCGTCCTTCAGAAGAAGACGATTTTAAATCCGTTGATACCATGGTTAAGGTTAATTGATTACCACAATTTATTGCAACTGGTTGGCTGCCTTATTCTCCTGCTGTTCTGTAGCCGTTGCTGAAGTGTAGCCATGGCCAAAATAATCAAGAACATGATAACAATGTAAATAATAGGGAGGGCCATGAATCGTTATACTTTTGGTGTATCGCGAGGGTGAGATATTTGGATTAACGACTGAAGGAAATGATAGCTGATTCTGCGTACTGGTTCGACAAGAATCGAAATGAGTGCATAGATGCTCCACGGACGGGACAAAAAACACCATGAGCAGGCATGAGAAAGAGGTTTTGATAGGTTGGATGTGCGTGGGCGAAGCTACATTCTAAACTTTGCGGGAATAGTAAGATTTTGGAGTAGTTATAAGAGCCATGTTTTTAATATTGATCTTCCCCTATACTTCTTCTACACCCCCTCTAGTAACTCACTCATTTCTTAACATACATCCTATAATGCTGTCCCTTCTTCTTGCCGATGTTTTCCGCATATTTTTATTCTTGCCGATCTGTGGAGAAACTTGTATACAGTTTAATAGAAGAGTAATATCCTCAGCCATCAAGAACAATGTTATAATTTCTATCCCAAAGAAGAAAGATGCTGATGTGTGAGAATTTTAACAAACCGCTGGTTTAATAAATAATGGTTGCAGTATGTTGACACGAATTATTTCCAGAAGAATGGAAAACTGGTAGAAGCCAATCTCGAGGAAGTTAAATTTGGGATCTGGAGAAGTGTAGGATCACGCGAAGCAATACTGAACCATACGATTTATCCTAGAAGATAGACCGACGAACTGAAAACCAGCATTTACAGCTTTTGTAGATTGATAGAAAGCTTTTGACATTGTTGATTGGGATACACTCTTTGAAATTCTGAAGGTAGCAGCGATAAAATATAGGGAGGGAAATGTTGTCTATAAGTTGAACAGAAATCAGACTGCAGTCGACGCATATGAACGAGAATCAATAGTTGAAGAGGGAGTGACAGAAGGTTGTAACATATTACCGATGTTATTTAGTCTGTACACTGAATAATCAGTAAAGGAAACCAACAGAAATTCTAGAAAAGTTCACGGAAAACAAATTAAAGCTTTGGGTTTTGCTGATGTCATCGTCATTGTATCAAAGACGACAAAGGACTTGGAAGATCAGTTGCATAATAACTTGAAAAGAGGTTGTAAGATGAACATCAACAAATGCAAAAACAAAGATAATGGAATGTAATCGACTGAATCAGGTGATGCTGAGGAAATAAGATTAGGAAATGAGAGTCTAAAAATATTCGGTGCGTTTCGTTATTTGGGCAGCAAAAGAACTGATGAGAAGTAGTGAGGGATATAAATAAAGACTGGAAATCTCAAGTAAAACGTTTCCGACGAACGGAAGTTTGTTGATATGGAATGTAAATTTAATTGTTAGGGAGAGTTTTCGGAAGATATTTGTCTGCCGTGTACCCTTGTACGAAAGTGAAACGTGGACGATAAACAGTTCTGACAAGAACTGAAATGTGGTGCTACAGAAGAATGTTGAAGATTCGATAGATTGCATAACTAATGAGGAGATACTGAATCGAATTGGGAGGAAAGAAATTAATTGCACATCTTGACCATGAGAAGCGATCGGTTGATAGGACACATCCTGAGGCATTAAGGAATCGTCAGTTTGGTAATGGAAGGAAGTGTATGTGGAGGGGAGGGGGGGGGGGATTGTAGACGGAGACCAAGGCCTGTATTCAGGAAGCGTGTTAAAATGAATTTAGGTTGCAGTGGTTATGCAGGGATGGAGCGGCTTGCACAGGGTAGACTAGCTTGGAGAGCTGCATCAAACAAGTCTTCGAACTGGAAGTCATAGCAACAACAATAATTGCACAGCGAATCGTATCACTCAACTCTTTTCACCGTGTATTTCAATGTAAGCCTAAACCTTTCTTTTGTTCCCGTATTCCCGTCTCCTCTAGTTGCTTACAGTCTTTTTATTGGTTTGACGCGGCCTGCCACGAATTCCTCCCTTCTGCTAACCCTTGCAACCTACGTCCTCAATTAAGTGCCGGATGTATTCCAAGCTCTACCTTCCCCTACAGTTTTTACCTTACACAGCAGCTCCCTATAGTGCAATGGAAGTTACTGCCTGACGTCTTAACAGGTGTCCTATCTTCCTGTCCCTTCTTTTTGTCAGTATTTTTCATATATTCCTTTCCTCGCCAATTCTGTGGAGAACCTCCTCATCTCTTATCAGTCGACCCAACTTTCAACCTTCTTCTGTAGCATTACATCTCAAATGCTTCGAGTCTCATCTATTCCGGTTTGCCCACAGACCATGTTTCACTAACACAAAGCTGTGCTCCAAACGTACATTCTCAGAAATATGTTACTGAAATTAAGGCCAATGTTTGATACATGCAGATTTCCCTTGCCCAGGAATGCCCTATTTGTCACTGTTAGTCTGCTTTTTATGTCCTCCTTGTTCAGTTCGTCTTGGGTAATTGTGCTGCCTAGATAGCCGAATTCTTTCACTTGGTCTATTTTGTGATTCTCAATTCTGATGTTAAGTTTATCGCTGTTCTCATTTCTGCAACTTCTCATTCCTTTCGTCTTCGTTTTACACTCAATCCATTTTCTGTACCCATTAGACTGTTCATTCTATTCAACAGATCCTGTAATTCTTCTTCACTTTTACTCAGGATAGCAATGTCATCAGCGAATCTTATCGCTAATTTCCTTAGACGCCAAATTTTAATCCTGCACTTGAATCTTCCTTTTTATTTTCGTCATTTCTCCTTCGACGTATAGACTGAACAGTAGGGACGAAAGACTACATCCCTGTCTTACACCCTTTTTAATTCCATCACTTCGTTCTTAGTCTCCTATTCTTATTGTTCCCTCTTGGTTCTTGTGCTGATAAAATACAAGCAATGAAACTTCCTTTTATTACGAAAGGACTACTCTTGATTGGAGTGTCAGTGTACAAGTGTGTGTTAATGATTTCTGCTATAGGGGCTAGCCTAGGATGTCCGTTTCATTCTTATTATAAGAAACGGGACATTTTAAAAAGTTTAGAAAAATAACTTCAACAATTAAGGAAAAATCCGAGACACATACTGTATTAACAAAATCTAATGGTCACAGAAGTTTTGCCTTTGTATCATGAGCTCAGATGATCCCAAGTACCTTATCATAGTTATTCTGCTGCAGCGTCACCGTACTTTTCACTCTTACGTATTTATCAAGAAGTGAATTTCTGTTTGGCCAGTTGCGCTATATTTCTTCGTCTTAACGTAATTCACGATGTCAGACCTTTCACAATGTCCCGTAGCATAGTTTGATTGGAGCAACATATATTCTACAGCTTTATTCAATGCCAGTGATAAAAGTAAACTCACCTTTTATATCGCTGTTAAAACTGCACTTTCGTTTTGGCATGATGAAACAGGGAACATAGATCGATACTCCCAACTGTACAAAACATTACCAGTAAATAAGCGAAGGTTGTGGCTCAAATTGTATACATATTTGCGCATTGCGCAGTAAATTGCGAAACAAACATCTGGTAGTGTAAAAAATTACAAAAGCGGGACATTTGAACGTCCCCCAAAAAACTATCATCACAGCGGGATATTTTGGAAAGAGGAGAAACACGGGACTAATGGACACCTTAGGCTAGCCACTGTTGTGTTAGTTTAGCTAAGTATACGAGAGAGAGCACGCCCTCGTAATTTCGTTGCTTTATGGCATGCTAGGACCGAGCATCAAATGTTTCCAATCTGTCGTTAATGTATTCCGCAAGTAACTGCACGGAATGTGATGTAACATGTAGTTTGGAGAAAAATAGTGAGAATATGGTGTACTTTCAAACAGAACACGCAAAGACACGAAACTGCTTCTCCGTAAAAAAAAAGTCAAATCAGGAAAGAAATAAAGCAATCAGAATGCAAAGTGAAGGTCTTCGTTGTGCGTGAAGTGAATAAAGATTGGTCGTACGGCGAGAAACGAAAATATGACAACTTGATGCAGAAGAAACACATGTGAGACAAACAATGGTATAGCATCGATTGCACTTGGGGCCAATAACATTGGTGGAATATGTGCAAGGTTATTGTGATGACAAGCGAATTCACAGATTTGCTGTAGTTATATTGTTTGGCATATTTTCGCTGGGCTTTCCACATATACAGAAAAACTCATAAGTTTTCCTTTGTCATATTAAAGTATTCCATGTTGAGCGCCTTCTGATTCTGCAAATATTAAGTCGATAATCAAGTTCTTCCCATGTTCGGCGCAGCATATCCCTATCACTCTGTTTAAAAGCACTGTTGATACATGCTCGTAGTTCAGGTAGGTCTGTTAGTAGAGCAGGTGTAAACATTGAATTTTTCATATAGTCTCACAGAAAAAGATCTCATGGGTCTTCAACCCCACCATCACCGATCCATCGTTCTCTCAGTTTCCTCTTAAAGAAGTCACAAACATCATGACGGAAGTGGGGTGGAGCACCATCCTGATGGTAGATGAATCGACACTGTCGGTGTCCAGTAGTGTCATGATACGGCAGACCGATGTGACTGCATTTCGTGCACAACATACTCTTCCCGGTGCCTATCAAGTCTAATTGCTCCCTGCTGCACTCTCGTGGCAGAAATCTGAAGTGCGGCTGCAACAATAAAAAACTTGTTGTTTTCTATGCGAGTCTTGAATTTTATGACAATATGTCAATTAATTAGCTATGTACAATGAATTTATGTAGTCACTTCAACCATATACAATAACCTTGTGTGGCAGAAAAATCGGACAATGACCTAGTATCAACACCAGCAAACAAAGCAACAAATTACTATTTTGTCTAACAGGAAAGGCGATATTTACTTTGAAGCGGTGCAGAATATCTGTTAGGCGCTTGTGAAACCCTCCACTAAGTAACATTAAGCGTTGAAATTGATTACAGAGCATTCAAGTCGTTACTGAAACGGTGAAAACTGAGCAATAGATCAATAACAAAGGAGACGCTTGACGCTTGTGTCCATGGCCGTAGCCAAACCGGGATGAGAAAGGGGGGGGGGGGGGTGCTCCAGGGGGTCCGGACCCCTACTATGACCTAATGAAACTACACACGACCTAATTTCCGTGTAGTGAAATCAAAATTATTCTGAGTTTCCATTGTACGACGAAAAAGGGATACGCACTATCAATAATCAGCGAGGTGAACGATAGATGTAAACTACGTATACATCTACAGTACTATATGCTGTCGCCCATTGCCATTTTAGCCAAGACCAGTTGTTGGTCTTGTTTTGGTCTTGTTTGAGCTCAGTTGCTGTTTTCTTAATCAGTACCGTTCTAACTTACAGAATTTAATGTTAGTGCTGCCATTTATTGTTTCTGTGCTATATGCTGTTGTGATAGTTTGCAACTGTGGATGAGTTTGTAACAAGAAATAAGAGGAAAATCGCATTTGATTCATTCGCTAGCGTTATGATAAATTATAAATAACGTTTTACTATAACAGCATAATTGCCTATCTATCGTAGTTTAATGTTAGCACTCGATTCAATGTTTGGAGACTGGTAGGACTTTGGGTTGCAATATTTCAGTACTTCACTAAGCACCGGAGCAGTAAATATAATTACAAATAACATTAACTTAAAATCAGCGCATAAAAATACACTTGGATTTATCTGTGTTGCTCAAAAATCGCTTTGATCATCAGAAACCCAAACGGCTTAATAATCTATCATTAGTAGCCCAAATCATCCAGACTGGTCACCTAGGTGGTACGCAATTATGAAAACCAGTTCCGATACGGAACGGTTTGGAGGGGTTTTTGCAAATCGGAAGGGGCATGTACTGACAGCACATAGTTCATTCGTTTCTAAAAGAGTTTCTCAGCGGGCTGATTGAATTCGTCCGAGTCTACTGTCCTCTGTATCCACCTCTCCCCCTTTAGTCCAAAATCTCTTTGCGCTATTGTAATACAATAATAAGTGAAGTTAGCAATTCCACGTGCAATTAAATTTTAAAATATGCCTGCATTCATGCACTATCCAGTAACTACACACACTCAACTAAAAGAAAACCATTCAATATCAGAATCCAATATTTTGTTGTGGTGCATTTTATTTTATTTTAGAACAATGTACAACAATCAGTTTTTCCAAATTCTCCACCGATTTGAGGTAGCTATGCTTGTTGGGTCGGTGGACTAGCAATCCCTGTATTCGGGAGGCGAAGTGGTTGTAATCCATCCGCCAGTAACCTTGAAAATGGTTTTCTGTGGTTTCCAATTTGCAATTTAGGCAAATGCTGGGGTCGGTAGCTTACAGTAGGCCACAGCTAATTCATTCAGAATATCTTTCTTTCCTGAAAAATTCCAGTACCGTTAAAGATGCAATCCCTGTGTTTAAATGAAAAGGGGTGCAATATAACAAGTTCGACGCCAAACGATTCATGAGCTGGCCTGAGAGACAGGATTAGCACGTATAATATTCTAAAGGCACGTCATGGCGTGAGGAAACTCCGAGCTCTCTCTCTCTCTCTCTCTCTCTCTCTCTCTCTCTCTCTCTCTCTATCTCTCACTCTTCACATCCAAAATTCTGGCCCATTTGAGAGTGGGTTTCATAAGTTTTAAACCAACTTTTATGCAGTGAAGAACACCTAATGCAGATTCCTATTGACTAGAATCAAACTAACGGTATGTAAGGTTCCTGTGCTGTAACAGATATGGTTTAAATAATTAACTAAATCATTTAAAATGTTAATTAAGACCACATATGCACTTGTCTTTTAGGATATTAAGCATATCTTGGGACATCTTCTAGTGAGCACAGAGAACAGACTACTCTAAGTTCCAAGCTATCAGTGCTCCGTCTCGCTCCGAGCTCTCTCTCTCTCTCTGTCTCTGTCTCTCTCTCTCTCTCTCTCTCACTCTTCGCATCCAAAAATCTGGCCCAGCGTTATCTTCACCAAACGACACTCCGGCAGTTGTAGCACCATAAGTGAAGTCTACAACAGCACTCACTCTGTCATCGAAGAGATGATATCCGACAATTGTTGACTGGTTCTCTAGTAAGCGCGTGTCCTTTTAACTCACGTAAAGTAATTGATTTAATTGCGTGAGCCTAAGTGAACAAGATTCACCTCTATTCTTGTTTTCCAACCGCGACAATGAACGTGTGAAGGTAAAAAAGGTGCTTGAATTGTATGACATATTTGTACTTCACTGTGAAAAAATAGTGTATGCTAGCCAAATACTGGAAAATCCCACTACGTGTCGAACAGAACAATGAATAGGAGAAAGTACGTTACAGAGAGGGCTGTCTTCAAATCCGGCTCTTAATTATAGCAAAGAATATCAAATAAAACTGAAGTTGTTGTAATACAACGCAATAAGTAGATGAAAAAATGGCGACTATCGTTAGATTGTTGAGGTTGTCATCAGTCGGAAACATAACGACAGTCGACACGACGTGTGCCGACTTCAACTCTTGGGGAGCTATTCAGAATAGCAATCACAATTTTATTTTCACAAATTGGCAAATAACTTTTTTACAACTTTAAAATTTTCCCTATTACGAGTGTTTTCTTCGCGAAATTCTGCAGAACGGTTCAAATGTAGTACAGAAACTGTAGGACTGTAGCACATCTACCAAGAACTCCTTATTGCATTTATGTCATAACCTACTATCTGCATAAAAAATGTCATTAGGGTTTTTTGTAGAACTCTTAGGCAGCTATTCAGAATTGTAATTATTATTTTTTCGCAAATTGGGCAATTATTTTCGTTCTACATTAAAATTTTCCCAATTACTAGTATTTTCTTCGCGAAATGAAGCAGAATTGTTCAAATTTTGTACAGAGAAATGTAGAACTATGGCATACCTATCAAGAACTCTGAAAAATAAGTATATTTCTTGAAAGTCGGGTGCTAACTCCATATGCTGTGATGCAAGTTCCCTCACGCCCAGACGTGCCTTTAGAATATCGTACGTGCTAATCCTGTCTCCCAGGCCAGCTCATGAATCGTTTGGCGTCGATCTTGTTCTATAGGACGGCAGGAGCAGACATTTTTCTTCACTGACAGGGGACGACCTAACCGATGAATGTCTGCCCTATTTTGATGTCTCCCGTTGAAAGCTTTTACCTGTCTTGTCGCTGTTCTGTAATACAATACAGATCTCCCGCAAGCCTTTTGACTTGAAGACCCTGCTTTACTTCCTCTGGCGTGTTTAATCTTTCTCCAACTCCGCGTTTCTTGTTTCACAAACATCCTGACAGCACTGCATTAGCTCGTCCTGTACACTAGGACCTGTTCTCGAACTTGGGGACGCGTGTGATGAGAAAAGGGAGAGTCCATTAGCTTTTAGGTAAAGTAGGAGTGTGTAAGTGAAGTTTATTATGACGTTATTTGATTGCATTACGTTGCCATTGTTACAGTTACTTCCCTCAGGTTTAACGGCTGTGTCGTTTTCCTTTGATAGGAGCATGAGTTCCCAATTTCTGTAAAGCTATCCAGGGAACCCCATGACGGGATAGATACGTTTTTTTAGGTAGTGTATTTTCCTGTTCTAAAAAATCAGAAACAACATTTTTCAATTTCCAAAATGCATTCAGAAGCTTCCCTTTGGAAATATTGCGTCTCACAGTGCAGGACACGTCCACCTTACCCTAAATTCAACAATTCACAGTACCCTCAAAATTCTCGTGTCATTATGCCGTAACTCTAGGTTTATTTACACAATTCAGAAACGAAGGTATAACATGCCGCATATTTACGATTTAACGTTTTCCCACACAGTGACACTTGGTGTATAGTGATGTAAAGAGTTTTCGTGGAAAGTTGTAGTGCCGTTGGTTGTGTCCATCATTGACTGCTCTCCGTAAGTACGCACATTAACAACGTAAGTATAATATACTTTTAATTTTTTGTAGCCATAATTTTACTTTTTCAAATATTTATGATCCTTACGCAAAAAGAGACAGCCAGATATCCAACTAAAATAGATGTTTATCAGTCGGTGAGCGGATTTGGGCTATGCTCATTCTCAAACCAAATTTATATTTGCAACGCAGAATGTTCGTTAACGAACAGGTTGTTTATTATCTTGCAGCAGCGAAAACTGTATAATGCACATAATGTAAAGCACCACACACACACACTAAGAAGTTTCATCACATGGAGGTATGCATACAAGGATGGCGATATTACAACCATGTTGTTGTTGTTGTTATTGTGGTCTTCAGTCCTGAGACTGGTTTGAAGCAGCTCTCCATGCTACTCTATCCTGTGCAAGCTGCTTCATCTCCCAGTACCTACTGCAACCTACATTCTTCTGAATCTGCTTAGTGTATTGATCTCTTGGTCTCCCTCTACGATTTTTACCCTCCACGATGCCCTCCAATGCTAAATTTGTGATCCCTTGATGCCTCAAAACATGTCCTACCAACCAATCCCTTCTTCTAGTCAAGTTGTGCCACAAACTTCTCTTCTCCCCAATCCTATTCAATACCTCCTCATTAGTTATGTGATCTACCCACCTTATCTTCAGCATTCTTCTGTAGCACCACATTTCGAAAGTTTCTATTCTCTTCTTGTCCAAACTAGTTATCGTCCATGTTTCACTTCCATACATGGCTACACTCCATACAAATACTTTCAGAAACGACTTCCTGACACTTAAATCTATACTCGATGTTAACAAATTTCTCTTCTTCAGAAACGATTTCCTTGCCATTGCCAGTCTACATTTTATGTCCTCTCTACTTCGACCATCATCAGTTATTTTACTCCATAAATGGCAAAACTCCTTTACTACTTTAAGTGTCTCATTTCCTAATCTAATTTCCTCAGCATCACCCGATTTAATTTGACTACATTCCATTATCCTCGTTTTGCTTTTGTTGATGTTCATCTTATATCCTCCTTTCAAGACACTGTCCATTCCGTTCAACTGCTCTTCCAAGTCCTTTGCTGTCTCTGACAGAATTACAATGTCATCGGCGAACCTCAAAGTTTTTACTTCTTCTCCATGAATTTTAATACCTACTCCGAATTTTTCTTTTGTTTCCTTTACTGCTTGCTCAATATACAGATTGAATAACATCGGGGAGAGGCTACAACCCTGTCTCACTCCTTTCCCAACCACTGCTTCCCTTTCATGCCCCTCGACTCTTATAACTGCCATCTGGTTTCTGTACAAATTATAAATAGCCTTTCGCTCCCTGTATTTTACCCCTGCCACCTTCAGAATTTGAAAGAGAGTATTCCAGTTAACATTGTCAAAAGCTTTCTCTAAGTCTACAAATGCTAGAAACGTAGGTTTGCCTTTTCTTAATCTTTCTTCTAATATAAGTCGTAAGGTTAGTATTGCCTCACGTGTTCCACCATTTCTACGGAATCCAAACTGATCTTCCCCGAGGTCCGCTTTTACCAGTTTTTCCATTCGTCTGTAAAGAATTCGCGTTAGTATTTTGCAGCTGTGACTTATTAAACTGATAGTTCGGTAATTTTCAATCTGTCAACACCTGCTTTCTTTGGGATTGGAATTATTATATTCTTCTTGAAGTCTGAGGGTATTTCGCCTGTCTCATACATCTTGCTCACCAGATGGTAGAGTTTTGTCATGACTGGCTCTCCCAAGGCCGCCAGTAGTTCTAATGCAATGATGTCTACTCCCGGGGCCTTGTTTCGACTCAGGTCTTTCAGTGCTCTGTCAAACTCTTCACGCAGTATCTTATCTCCCATTTCGTCTTCATCTACATCCTCTTCCATTTCCATAATATTGCCCTCAAGTACATCGCCCTTGTGTAAACCCTCTATATACTCCTTCCACCTTTCTGCCTTCCCTTCTTTGCTTAGAACTGGGTTGCCATCTGAGCTCTTGATATTCATACAAGTGGTTCTCTTCTCTCCAAAGGTCTCTTTAATTTTCCTGTAGGCAGTATCTATTTTACCCCTAGTGAGGTAAGCCTCTACAGCCTTACATTTGTCCTCTAGCCATGCCTGCTTAGCCATTTTGCACTTCCTGTCGATCTCATTTTTGAGACGTTTGTATTCCTTTTTGCCTGCTTCATTTACTGCATTTTTATATTTTCTCCTTTCATCAATTAAATTCAATATTTCTTCTGTTACCCAAGGATTTCTACTAGCCCTCGTCTTTTTACCTACTTGATCGTCTGCTGCCTTCACTACTTCATCCCTCAGAGCTACCCATTCCTCTTCTACTGTATTTCTTTCCCCCATTCCTGTCAATTGTTCCCTTATGCTCTCCCTGAAACGCTGTACAACCTCTGGTTCTTTCAGCTTATCCAGGTCTCATCTCCTTAAATTAGCACCTTTTTGTAGTTTCTTCAGTTTTAATCTACGGTTCATAACCAATAGATTGTGGTCAGAGTCCACATCTGCCCCTGGAAATGTCTTACAATTTAAAACCGGGTTCCTAAATCTCTGTCTTACCATCATATAATCTATCTGAAACCTGTCAGTATCTCCAGGATTCTTCCAGGTATACAACCTTCTTTTATGATTCTTGAACCAAGTGTTAGCTATGATTAAGTTGTGCTCTGTGCAAAATTCTACAAGGCTGCCTCCTCTTTCATTTCTTCCCCCCAATCCATATTCACCTACTATGTTTCCTTCTCTCCCTTTTCCTACTGACGAATTCCAGTCACCCATGACTATTAAATTTTCGTCTCCCTTCACTACCTGAATAATTTCTTTTATCTCGTCATACAATTCATCATTACAACCATAACAATGCCAAAGACTTCCACTCTCGGAGATATTTCATTATGCACATGTATGTGACAGTAGAAATTTACAGATTGCTAATGTTACATTACTCACTATTTACATTGAAAGAGAACTGATTGAAATTAAGATAAACACATAAAGCAGTCAGTTATAAAGTGTTACTGCAGTGATATTACGTAAATATTATGGTATATATTGGAACAAAGTAAATGATAAGGGCCAGATATATATAAATAAATATTATAACTATGGACATATTATAGCATACATTGAAAGCCCAGTAAATGGGTTGGGATAGATATACATATCTTAAAATTACAACAGTGGCTTTTTTTTAACTTTAATACTTATTCATGTTCTTCAATGCTCTTTATTCCATGACTGCTGGTAGTTATCTACACGGCAAATGTGGATTTTGAAATGTTGTTCAAACGTATCGCATCTATATGCTCTTTGAACGGTGTCTGAATGCATCTTCCAGTTTTTCCTACGTAGTAAGAGGGGCAAATTGGACAGCTGGTTTTGTACATGCCAAATTTTTTGTATGGAGGGGAATTTATTCTATAAGTTGTGAACTGCTAACTGGTTGTCAGTTTTTGGCAAAATAGCACTCTATGTACTGTTGTGAAAGAACAACGTTCGGCTTCACGTAAGCTGCTTTATGGAAAATTCCGTATCAGTGACAATCAAAACATATCGCTTCGAAAACAACACGAAACCAAGTAGAAAAATTCTCGGTCTGGGACAGGAATGCTGGTGATACCAATTTATTTTTGTTATGTTGGTTGCTTAAGTCACGTGTCAATTAACCTGTGAAACAGAGTAAGCAGATGTGCTTCGAGAATTTCGTTCGATTGCATGATTTGGAACATACTGAACTTTTTTTTTTTTTGTTTCTCACGGTTTATTGGCAACACAGAGTTAGTGAATTCCTAACTGTTAAAAAGCAGGTAGCTGAATTCGCAGGAGGATGTATTGCTCTTGACGACAATTAAGGTCATACGTAACTTTTGAAAAAAACTGTAAGCGTAATTGATAAAATCTATATTTTCGGGAGGGGGGGGGGGGGGGGGTGAAATAGCTGAAGCTATCTTCATTCCGTTTTTGATTCTTTAAATTGTTGCAGTTCATTTCAAGGCGCTCCGATTTGTTGTTGAGGCGTATCGTGAGTTATCCACAATATATAACATGAAATTAGGAATTTAAGATGATGTAATGATGGGAAGCTTCATTTCTTGCGTTTACAACTACACTCATGCTCATAAATTAAGGATATTGCTGATACATGGTGAAACAACACTCTGGTGGGCGGTTTACGGGTTTAAATCACGTTGGGATATGACTATGTGGTGCCTTTAACCTGTGGTCGTCGCACGGTGGCGCTGGCGGCTCTCCAAATGCGCAGAGCTGTGTTGGTGCATGTCAGAGTTCGGTGCAGCGAGTAAGTGTGCAGACGTTTTCAGACGTGCTAATGGTGACTGCGTGTTAAAAATGGCTCGAAGAACACATACTAATGACGTTATGAGGGGTAGAATACTAGGGCGACTGGAGGCTGGTCAAACACAGCAGGTCGTAGCACAGGCCATCCGTGTGCCACAAAGTGTGATCACAAGATTATGGCAACGATTACACCAGACAGGAAACGTGTCCAGGCGCTACAGTACGGGACGTCCACAGTGTACAACACCACAAGAAGACCGATATCTCACCATCAGTGCCCGCAGACGGCCACGGGGTACTGCAGCTAGCCTTGCCCAGGACCTTACCGCAGCCATAGAAACAGTTGTCTCCAGGCACGCAGCCTACAGACGACTGAACATACATGTTATTCGTCCGGAGACCTGCAAGGTGCGTTCCACTGACCCCTGGTCACAGGAGAGCCCGTAAAGCCTGGTGTCAAGAACACAGTACATGGTCATCGGAACAGTGGTCCCAGGTTATGTTCACGGACGAGTCCAGGTATAGTTTGAACAGTGATTCTCGCCGGGCTTTCATCTGGCGTGAATCAGGAACGAGATACCAACCCATTAATGTCCTTGAAAGAGACCTGTATGGAGGTTGTGGTTTGATGTGTGGGGTGGGGTGGGATTATGATTGGTGCACGTACACCCCTGCATGTCTTTGACAGAGGAACTGTAACAGGTCAGGTGTAACAGGACGTCATTTTGCACCAGTATGTCCGCCTTTTCAGGGGTGCAGTGGGTCCCACTTTCCTCTTGATGGATGATAACGCACAGCCCCACCGAGCTGCCATCGTGGAGGAGTACCTTGAAACAGAAGATACCAGGCGAATGGAGTGGCCTGCCAGTTCTCCAGACCTAAACCTAATTGAGCACGTCTGGGATGTTCTCGGTCGACGTATCGCTGCATGTCTTCAAACCCCTACGACACTTCAGGAGCTCCGACAGGCACTGGTGCAAGAATGGAAGGCTACACTGCAGCAGCTGCTCGACCACCTAATCCAGAGTATGCCAGCCCGTCGTGCGGCCTGTGTACGTGTGCATGGTGATCATATCCCGTGCGGTAGCGTTCTCGCTTCCCACGCCCGGGTTCCCGGGTTCGATTCCCGGCGGGGTCAGGGATTTTCTCTGCCTCGTGATGGCTGGGTGTTGTGTGCTGTCCTTAGGTTAGTTAGGTTTAAGTAGTTCTAAGTTCTAGGGGACTGATGACCATAGATGTTAAGTCCCATAGTGCTCAGAGCCATTTTTGATCATATCCCATATTGATGTCGGGGTACATGCGCAGGAAACAGTGGCGTTTTGTAGGACATGTGTTTCGGGACGGTTTTCTCAACTTATTATCAATACCGTGGACTTACAGATCTGTGTCGTCTGTGTTCCCTATGTGCCTATGCTATTAGCGCCAGTTTTGTGTAGTGCCACGTTGTGTGGCACCACATTCTGCAATTATTTTTAATTTATGAGCATGAATGTATATAAGCCAGGTGAAACGTATTAAAAAACGAAAGAGATCGTACACTATTTTGGTGTAGAAGTAATAGTCATATTGATTGTACTGATATAGAGAGAAGACGATGAAAAAACAGATGAAAGAAGAAGAACTCTAAGTTAACCCTTTCCTAACATCCTTTAGGTGCAGTCTTGGAACAGACATCAAGGCTCCCATCCTTGAGACGCTTATCGTAAATTCGTCCCAGAACTGATCTGTACGTTGGGACCTCAGAAAGTGATTTACACTTGTCGTCGCACGTTAAGATCACTGTGGCGCATTCTCAGAAGAGAGCACATGTTTCGGGTTTCCTGCAGAAACAGCTCTGCAGCGGTATGCATAACAGGTACATTACAGTGTGCCACTGAAATGTTGCAGCAACTGGAAACGTATTTCAAAGTGGAAGTAGGCTGGACAAAACGATTACTGTGGGCAAGATATCAAAACTGCTCTCAGATTCACGTTTGTCGTGTATGGACCAAGTGCAAAGTTACGTCCAGCCGTAGCGAAATGGTGGCAACAATTCGATCAAGGCCACACAGATGGGTTTTCTAATCGGGGAAGTCCAGATCTTCCACCATGTGATTTCTATCTTTTTGGCAAGCTGAAAGAATATCTGGGTATAGGGGATATTAGAATGGTGAAGATAGTCTTACAGTGGATCTCGGATGGCTCCAAGACCGAGGACTGTATTTCTGTCATCGACTAATTTAACGAATGGTAGAACGTTCCGATCGTTGTTTACAAAGACTTGGTGAATTATGTTGAAAACTAGTGTCATGTATCTGTGTCATTCTAAAGTTTGGTGAAGCATTCAGTGAAACTTACTTGGCATGCCTTAATAAAGTGTAACTTACTATTTGAAGTCCTCTCGTATGTGTGGCGGTGACTCTCACTGCAGTAGTCGAGACCATAATTGCAGGTCTCTCATTACAAGTAAGTACCGCGTATGCCAGTAATAAATGCCACAGACGTGATAGAAGGAAGTGTATTGCACATCTTACATGAACAATTAGCTATGAGAATGCTTAATGCTAGTTAGGTACGTATTTGTTCGTCGCTGGCTGAAAACAAATCACGTCCGCTTAAAAAATGAATCGAGCTAATTTTGTAGACCGATTTGATACTGCGGATGGGAAATGGGATAACCACCCCAGAAACTAAACGATCAAGAAGTGCTTGTGCACGAAAGGGGGAGGGGGGGAGGGGAGGAGAGGGGCTGCGTAAATCTTGGTGGCCATCATGCAGACAGAAGCTATTTCACCCGATACAGCCATACAGCTAGGGTTTTCTGGGATAAAAAAGATTTTCTTCTTACTGTTTACCTCACAAAGATTAAAAAAATAGCAGGCTTATAGTAAACAAGTCTTCTGAACCAACTAGACATACGCATGAAAAGAACGAATTTCTAAAAAAAATATACAAAATCATTCATCACCAAAATTCACCTACCCACAAAGGTTCGTCACCAATTTTGAGAGATTTTGAGTACAAGTAGTTGGATCATCTGCCTTCTTCACCAGATTTAACTTCCTCTTATCATCACATCCAAAGTAATGTGGGGCGGAAAAAGTTTCGAATGTATTCTAGGTGTATTGACAGCAGTAGATGGGCATTGTGTAGAATTTTTTGAATCGCTTTTCAGCGACTGAATGTACTCACTGGGAAATTCACTGACGTTAAAGCGGGATGCACTGAGAAAAAAAAAAAAGAAGGTTCAAAATGGCTCTGAGCACTATGGGACTTAACTACTGAGGTCATCAGTCCCCTAGAACTTAGAACTACTTAAACCTAACTAACTTAAGGACATCACACAGGACATCAGGCAGGATTCGAACCTGCGACCGTAGCGGTCGCTGAAAAGCGATTAAAAAAATTCTACACAATGCCCATCTACCGCTGTCAATACACCTACAATACACGGCCACTGGAAAACAGATGCTGTTTTTTTTTCATCTATAGGTCGCAGTGTCTTACCGTCAATGTGACAGCTCTTTTCATCGTGTTTGTAAGGCCATTCGCCGCATGAGGTTTTGTTGTCCTTTTGCCACACAACACAGGTGGAACTGGTCTATCCATCATGACACAGACTCTGTGTAGAGGAGACAGATAGACTTGGATATTCTCGTATATTTCACGCAGTTCCTGGAACTCACGGCGATGTGGTTTACGAGAAACGGTTTTCGCCTTTTAAGTTTTTACAAACGGACAAAAGATGGCTCTACTGAGATTTAACATTACTATTGTTTTCAAATTTATCGTTTGTTATTGCTTAAAAGATGACACCTTAGAAATTGTCTAAAAGTTAGTGAGTTAGGTTTAAAGAAATAGTGTTCCGAAATAAGGGGAATTTCGTGTGAACGTTTTCGTTGGGTGGGTTTTTAAGATGAAATTTGGATATAATCTCCAGCGTTCCAAGATGTACCGAAACTAATAGAAGTGGTTCGTTCGCGAAGTGCTTCTATGAAAGTGATAGCCTTTTTTGTCGTTGCACTCGACATGTTGTGATAGCTGCTTTAGAGTACCGAATAACAGTTAATGATGAATGGCTTAAAACCATTTAAACCATTTGTCACACATCGTCAATCATATAAAAAAAACGAACATGTCGCATTATTCAACATCACGACAATACCAGCAGTTTCACGGTGCGTCAAACAATTGAATATTTGAGGGAGTAACTTAATCTTCTCTCACTGACCCTATTCACATCATTACTGACTAATGACTACGTTTCGTTCCCTTATGTTAAACAAGAATTTCATGGACAGCTGCTTTCATCTTCTCAAGAAGCGTCGAACTCTTTCCAAAACCATGATTTTAGTTACCTGAATCAGAGTCGAAAAGATATACAAAGAATCTACAGGGTGTTAGGGAAATAAGTGCATATATTACATTACATCACTGCTTACTTCATTTATTATGTAGTAATAATGACTATTACGAGTAGAATGTTTTTAGGTTCGTTAGTACCTCCGAATACACGAGGCACAAACTGTGTTTATTTTCCCGTGGGCAGAAGATCAGGTATTGAAGAGCGGACGCATGAAAGCAAAACGTTTATCTATAATTGGAGGCGTAGTCCACTTCACGGCTCAGTTATGACCATGTAGGAAACATCAGTTAGTAAAATATGTGATTTGTTCTCGGGAAAACTGATAGATGCAGAGAAAAAACAGCTAATAAGCTGAAGACTGCAATTTATTTTGTAACGCTTACCACAGTCGAGTCCGCCCCGATAGCTGAATGGTGAGCGTGACGGTATGCCGTCCTCAGGGGCCCGGGTTCGATTCCCGGCTGGGTCGGAGATTTTCTGCGATTAGGGACTGGGTATTGCGTTGTCTTCATCATCATTTCATCCCCATCCGCCGCGTAGGTCGCCCAATGTGGCGTCGAACGTAGTAAGACCTGCTCAAAGGCGGCCGGACCTGCCCCGCAAGGGGCCTCCCGGCCAATGACGCCAAACGCTCACTTCCATTTACCACAGTCGAAATCGTCAGTGACAGTACCAGTTCCTCCAAATACCCAGGCATATCTGATACACATTGTGAAGAATTGTAACCATCAATGATGTATTCAGTCCTCAATGGGCCAAAATGACGATATAATATTTCTCTTCCTATGTGAGAATCACAAACTGCGAGCGTAAGGGTTGTGTCCAAGTGCCGTATGGGAGTTTATAGTGGTCCCGGGGGTATGCTCGGACAGCTGAAATTGTTAAGGCGACCGCTCACGATAAGCGGGAAATCCGCGTCCGAGTCCCGGTCCGTCATTGCATAGATGCAGAATGCGAATATATCTCTTAATACCACGGAATTGTTACGAACGGTATATTCTGGAACACTTGGCCGCTCTCCAGTGTTCCACTCCGCTGACGTTTGCTCCTCAAATTACTATCTATATTAACTCGCATAAAGAGCAAACAGGCTACGTCCAAGTTCTCTGGCGAGGTTTGAACGTAAATTACTTTACTGGTGTTTAGAACCTGGTGAGTAACTACCTCCGCTGGGCTGAAATGCAGTTTTTGAAGTATAAAATCAAAACTGATGCTCGTTCTCCGGAAAAATAACGGTTGTACTTTTTCCCCTTGCTTTCAGCCGTTCATAGTACCAACATAGCAAGGCCATGCTGGCTAGTATTTAAAGACTAGATCAACCATTCATTCAGCTTCTGCTGCCCACTTCAGGAACCACAGATTTGTGTGGTCTCCCAACAGACGCTCCTCCGTTGTGTCCGCATCTACGGTACGGCTATCTGCAACACTGACTCACGCCCACTTAGGCAAATTCGGTGAGTCATGAGAAATACAGACATTTTATAGCATCTGTAAATTTATAGAAAGTTTTTGGTAGTAATTGAGAAGAGTGTGAGATAGCGTTGTAGCCTATCCCCGATGTTATTCAATCGGTACATTGAGCAATCAGTAAAGGATACCAAGGACAACTTAGAAAGGAAATTGAAGTTCAGGGAGAAGAAATGAAAACTTCGAGGTCATGTCACTGAAGCAGATGGAAGTGCAGTTCAAAACAGATTATGAGATGAACATCAGCATACGTAAAACGTGGGTAATAGAGTGCAGCCGTATTAAGGGTATGGCGAGGAAATTACATTACGAAATTTGACTCTAAAAGTAAGAGATGAGTTTTGTTATTTGGACAGCCAAAGAAACTGATGATGGCAGCGGATGATATTTGAACACCCAAAAAACATATACTGACAACAAGAATAAATGTGTTTCTGAAAAAAAGTAGTTTGCTAACATCAAATATAAATTTCGGTGTTGGAAAGTCTTTTCTTAAGGTATTCGTCTGGACTGTAGCCTTACACGGAAGTGAACGTGGACTGTGAGGAGTGCAGACAGGCAGGAAATAGAAAACTTTGAAATGTGATGCTACAGAAGAAAGATGGAGAAGAGGGAGGAGGTGATTAGTGTTTACCGTCCCGTCGACAACTAGGTCATTAGAGACGGAGCACAAGCTCGGATTAGGAAAGGATGGAAAAGGACAGCGGAGGTGCCCTTTCGAAGGCATCATCCCAGCACTTCCCTTAAGAGATTTAAGGAAATCACGGAAAACCTAAATGAGGATGGCTGGACATGGGTTTGAACCGTCGTCCTTCACAATGCGAGGCCGATGTGCTAGCCACTGCGCTGCGCTGCTCGGTGGGTTCATCCAAACACTGATGAGAAAGAAGAGAACCGAAATGGGGAGAAAAGGAATTTATGATTTGACTAAAAGAAGGAATCGGTGGATAGTACACATCCTGAGACATCAGGTAATGTGTGTGTGTGTGAATGCGGGAGTAAAAACCGTAGAGGAAGACAGGAAACAGGTTTAGATGGACATAGGGTGCAGAAGTTATTCAGATATGAAGAGGCTTGCACAGGATAGACTGCCGTGGAGTCCTGGACCAAACCAGTCTTTCAACTGAAGAATACTACAACAAAAACAACCGGGGTAAGAACGATGAACATAAAATAAACGACAGGGAGCGAGGACTAGTGTCAAGTCTTGCCAAGAACAATTGATTTCAGACCTGGAAGAAACTGCTACTGCCAAGTAATGTAGATCCATCTCAACCAATTTTGAGCGAACGTTGTAAAAACAGGCCATGAGCTGACTGGAGACATGTAGTGTGGTCTGACGAGTTGAGATTTTGCCTCTTTTTAAATGATGCAAAGTGTTAATGCCTAATGAGATGTTTTATCTGCGATTTGTGGAGGGTGCAGTTCGAGCTGCAGACGATTCTATGATGTTTACGTGGTATTTGTAGTACCATGAGTTTGGCCCACACATTCAGGTTACGGTGAACATGAACTGTGATATTTATTTCAGTATTCTCTGTGACCAAATGTTTTTATTTCTTCTACACACTGTGTAGTGTCTGAATAATGAAAACTATTAGTTGGCTATATTATGAAGAGCAACATTTGTTGATGATAAACTCTCACATAAAAGTTGCCCTACTTAGAAAAACGGATAAGCCCCAAATTAATGTAATTCAGTCTTACAAATCACAGTTAACATTCTCAGATACCGATACGCAAATAGAGAAATGAAAGTTATATTTGATACCTGAAATAATTTAATATTGGCCACAGGTTAAATTTTCTTTCATTGAAACCAGAATAAATCTACCTAACAAAATTTAGCTCTTCTCTAATCAACAAAATGTGGGTCCAAGTTTGTGAATTGATATATAACTTCATTATCTTGGAACATGGGGCGCTATTAATGCCATCGTAACACAAAACAATGTCATAAGAACGTGATGTGGCTACCCTCTCGAATGTCACGCGGTTACTTATGTTGCGCGGCCTGAAAATAACATAATGATGTGAAGAATGGCTTATTTCAGACTATTCGTTATGATCAAAAGTGATGCTGAATGAAAATGAACTGAACTGGCCATAAAATAGTCACTTTACTTACTTCTACACGCATTCACGTAAGGTCTTACATTTTCTCGTATGTATTATCTGACAATAATGATATTTTATTTAAGTGAATATGTGAGCGGTATGGATTCGAAATAAAAGCTTTAAGATTTATGTTAACTTGGATTATTATTCTGCCACATACATAAAAAATTTGCATAGCCTACTTCGATGCAGGGACTTGAAGCACGTGTTGTCTCAACACTGCCGCATAAACCAATTCTTTCTCGTGGAACATGCAAGGCGCAGTCATTTGGTGAATGAAAGTACCGACTTGCTAAATTCGACCGCGAGATTTATGTAATTCATGAACAGAACTGGAAATACCACAACTAACTGCATTCGTGAGCGCCACTTTGCCACAGTATTTAGTATTTAATCTAGGCAGATTTTGACAAACTAACATCTCTCGTCTGGATTTAGTAAACGCAAAATTGTTTTCTTTTGTCCAAAGTCGTTAAATAAGAGGAGCTTTGTTTTTAAGGTAATGCGTAACTCATACACACTATCGCTGCTTTCATATGCAGGGTGTGGGGGGTGTAAGTACAGATTTTTCTGTTGATGACTGAGGATATTGTACCGAACAGCATCACATCAGTATTTACTTCATTTGCAGACTAATAGTCCCAGTTATTAAGAGTAGTATGTTTTTAACGTGGTTCATATCTCGAAGTATGCGTGGCACATTCAAGCCATTAATGTTTATTTTCCCCTGGGCAGCAGATAAAGTGTTAAAGTAGGGATGCATGAGTGCAGAACGGTTAGTCTATACTGACAGGCGTAGTTTGCTTCGTGGCACAGTTATGACCATGAGAAAACTTCAGGTAGTAAATTATGTGACGTGTTTGTAGAAAGACTGTTAGATGCAGTGAAAAACAACTAGCACACTGAAGTCGGAACATATTAAGGTACAAATTATCATAACATCTGTACCTATACCACCAACGCCCTATACAGGGTTGTCCATTGATAGTGACTGGGTCAAATATCTCACGAAATAAGCATCAAACGAAAAAACTACAAAGAACGAAACTCGTCTAGCTTGAAGGGGGAAACCGGATGGCGCTATGGTTGGCCCGCTAGATGGCGCTGCCATAGGTCAAGCGCATATCAAATGCGTTTTTTTAAATAGGAACCCCCATTTTTATTACATATTCGTGTAGTATGTAAAGAAATATGAATGTTTTAGTTGGACCACTTTTTTCACTTTGTGATAGATGGCGCTGTAATAGTTACAAACGTGTAAGTACGTGGTATCACGTAACATTCCGCCAGTGCGGACGGTATTTGCTTCGTGATACATTACCCGTGTTAAAATGGACCGTTTACTAATTGTGGAAAAGGTCGGTATCGTGTTGATGTATGGCTATTGTGATCAAAATGCCCAACGGGCGTGTGCTATGTATGCTGCTTGGTATCCTGGACGACATCATCCAAGTGTCCGGACCGTTCGCCGGATAGTTACGTTATTTAAGGAAACAGGAAGTGTTGAACCACTTGTGAAACGTCAACCACGACCTGCAACAAATGATGATGCCCAAGTAGGTGTTTTAGCTGCTGTCGCGGCTAATCGGCACATCAGTAGCAGACAAATTGCCCGAGAATCGGGAATCTAAAAAACGTCGGTGTTGAGAATGTTACATCAACATCGATTGCATCCGTACCATATTTCTATACACCAGGAATTGCTTGGCGACGACTTTGAACGTCGTGCACAGTTCTCGCACTGGGCACAACAGAAATTACGGGACGATAACAGATTTTTTGCACGCGTTCTATTTAGCGAAGAAGCGTTATTCACCAACAGCGGTAACGTAAACTGGCATAATATGCACTTAGGGCAACGGAAAATCCACAATGGTTGCGACAAGTGGAACATCAGTGACCTTGGTGGGTTAATGTATGGTGCCGCATTTGTGTAGGAAGGGTAATTGGCCCCCATTTAATCGATGGCAATCTAAATGGTGCAATGTATGCTGATTTCCTACGTGATGTTCTACCGATGTTACTACAAGAAGTTTAACTGCATGACAGTATGGCGATGTTTTTCCAACATGATGGATGTCCGGCACATAGCTCGCGTGCGGTTGAAGCGGTATTGAATAGCATATTTCATGACAGGTGGATTGGTCGTCGAAGCACCATACCATGGCCCGCACGTTCACCGATCTGACGTCCCCGGATTTCTTTCTGTGGGGAAAGTTGAAGGATAATTGCTATCGTGATACACCGACAACGCCTGACAATATGCGTCAGCGCAATGTCAATGCATATGCGAACATTAGAAGGCGAACTACTCGCTTTTGAGAGGAATGTCGTTACACGTATTGCCAAATTCATTGAGGTTGACGGACATCATTTTGAGCATTTATTGCATTAATGTGGTATTTACAGGTAAACACGTTGAAATGATAAGTTCACAAAGGTACATGTATCACATTGGAACAACCAAAATGAAATGTTCAAACGTACCTACGTTCTGTATTTTAATTTTAAAAACCTACCTGTTCGTCTAAAATTGTGAGCCACATGTTTGTGACTATTACAGTGCCATCTATCACAAAGCGAAAAAAGTGGTCCAACTAAAACATTCATATTTCTTTACGTACTGCACGAATATATAATAATAAATGGGGGTTCCTATTTTTAAAAAACTCAGTTGATATCCGTTTGACCTGTGGCAGCGCCATCTAGCGGGCCAACCATAGCGCCATCTGGTTTCCCCCTTCAAGCTAGACAAGTTTCGGTCTTTGTAGTTTTTTCGTTTGACTGTTATTTCGTGAGATATTTGACCCCGTCACGATCAATGGACCACCCTGTATATGCATGTGTAACTCTCTCTCTCTTCTTCAATGTGTGTAAATACAGTCACTTTGAATATCACGCCATTTCACACCGAAAGTACGTCTTATCACTGCCATAGTCATGAATGGAATGAGGAAAAAAGCATGTCATTGACCAAACCGCTCACAGGCCAAAGAACCTCAGCAGATGCCCTATCATAGCAGACGTTGTAGGGAAAGTCAATCAGTGGATTCAAAAAGAATGCAAAACTTGCTCGCTGGTAATCGACAAGGACCACACTGAATATGGAAATTGTCAAATATAATACACAACCTTCAATCTCATGAGTTGTTGTGGATATTGGAGAATGGACCATAATGTTACAGAATCTTACAGAAGATTCGAGAATGTTCTAGATTGTTTTGGAATTTTCCAGAGTGGTATAGAAAGTTCCAGGATATTTGAGAACATTCCTGAATGTTGCTTCATCATTCTTTTCTCACAGTCAGTTAGAAGTAGTTTGCTCTAGACTTGGAAATCCAAAGTATTTATACATCTCCTCACTAAATATTTAGATGACAGAAGTAGTTCATATGCGAGTATTATAACAGAATAAGTTAATTAAGTATGAAATAAAATGGAACCAAACCATAGTTGTTCTTCACTAAATTACATACAAACTTACTGAAAACATGAGGATTTGGTTTAACTTTATAATTTCTGCAGTTTAATGGTTCAATTTTTAATTCACGTTTGTTATAAGCTGGCTATCTTTGTCCCAGTGCAGCGAATGAGCTCAAGGTACACAGGGTGTTTAAAAAAAGTGTCACTTGTTCCTACAGGGGAGGCATTGGTCAAAACTAGCAGAACCCAGTACCTGTTGAGATATGAGCCAATTTGTCCTCTTATTCCTACCTGTCTGTTACGTAGAAGTAGAGAATGTAAGCAGTGCTACAAGTGCTTACTAAGCATCCTAACACAATATTCAGTCCGTCTGCGCAGTGAATCACGCACACTTTCAAATACACCTGGCTCCATTGGGATTGCGTCAAATGTGTTGGTCACTTGCTCCTGTGAAGTCTGTATTTTGTCGATGGGCTGGGCATACACTAATGCCTTTAAATGTCGCTATATCACACACTCCAAAAGATTCAAGTCTAGTGAACGGATGACCATACCGCTGGACCTTCTTGGTCAACAAGCCAACGGAAATTTTGCAGTGACACACTGTTGCTCGAACCGTAGAAAATGGGGTGATGCTCCGTGCATAAACCGTCTTTGTTTTTCTACCAGGGCAACGTTCTTCAATAGAGCTGGAAATCAAATGGTTCAAATGGCTCTGAGCACTAT
This sequence comes from Schistocerca serialis cubense, assembly GCF_023864345.2. Taxonomy (NCBI): domain Eukaryota; kingdom Metazoa; phylum Arthropoda; class Insecta; order Orthoptera; family Acrididae; genus Schistocerca; species Schistocerca serialis. The sequence continues at coordinate 487,832,353 of NC_064638.1, forward strand.
GGGACTCAACTGCTGAGGTCATTAGTCCCCTAGAACTTAGAACCAGCCAAACCTAACTAACCTAAGGACACCACAAACATCCATGCCCGAGGCAGGATTCGAACCTGCGACCGTAGCGGTCTTGCGGTTCCAGACTGCAGCGCCTTTAACCGCACGGCCACTTCAGCCGGCAGTTGGAAATCCATAAGGGGTAGAAATCGGTGATACGCAGCACCTGTTAATCTGTTTGGTAAAGTTTATGGCTCTATGAATCTGTCACAGTCAATGCCCGCCCATATATTGACACTGAAGCAATCTTGATGCCTGATATCCATGATCCATCGAGGATTTGCATTTTCCCATGTGTATTGTGGTAATTTACTACGCCATCTTTTGTGAATTCTGCCTCATCTGCAAATAAAATGCACGTTGTCAATACTAAACATTACTTGTCACAAGTAAAACGACCTTCCTGCCACCAATGATTGGTTTTTGTGTCTGGTCCCTGTTGTGCGCTATAGTGGTTTAGTGGTTGTGCGGAGGTAACTGTTGTAGTTGTTGAAAGAGGAGTGTTTTGAGTGGTCGCTAGCACATTTTGGTGTTCACCAGGACATTTTCCATCTCTTTCGCATCAATGTATATTTCAAGGAAAAAAAGGCTTGATTCATCTGCAACTTTCTCGAACTTTTATGAATATTATTGAATGTTGACGAATGTTTTAAAATATTCTAGAATGTTTTGGAATATTCCATAGTGTTCCAGATTAGCCAAGAGTGTTTTTTAATGCCTTAGACAGTTCTTGAGTGTTTGGAACTACAAAATTCCGGAATTTTCTTTAACGTTTTCGAGTCTTTTTCAGTGTGGTGGAGTGTTCTCGAATCTTTTGAAATATTCTCGGCGTTCTGTAAGAACATGAATGAGTGAGTGACAGAGTACATTATTTGTAATTGAGGTACTGTTGAATATTTAAGTCGTTTTAAGAGTACTTAGAGGTATTTTTCAGTCAATCAGGAGTAGTTTTTTTACGATTTTTTGAATGATCATCTTCATCATGTTCTCAAATGTTCTCGAGTGATCCGCAATGTCCTCAGAAAACAAATGAAAATAAAGGCCAAGTGAAGCAGGTCTTTTTCAGTTAGTGTGTGAATATAACTTCACTCACGCAGGGTGATTACTTCAGGGTGTTCCTTCTTCAATTTCTTCTAGTGTGTGAGTTAAAAATAAAAGCGAACGTATACAAACAATAGTAATATTCAGATTCGCAGTTGAAATTGTACTGCTTTACAAAAGCAAGCAACGTTAGAAGAACCGTTACAAAATATGTCAGCAATGATGGGAATTCGCAACTCTCATTATTGGAGGTTTTGGTTTAAAGTGAAATCTATGAAGAGACGAAGAGATTGGTCTCCATAGTGCTGGTACGGCTACACAGCTTAGGGGAATGAGTCATAAGGAGACACACAGGGGATTGCGCTTGGCGCCACAGCATTTCCCTTGCGTCAGGAAACGTGTCCCACTCCAGCCAGCGGGAAGTTTCGACTCTTCCGCTCGCAACCGCTTTAAATCGTCCGTTGCTGGCGACTGGTCACGTAGTACTGTGCAGACATGGACAGAGTGGTGGTCGCCGTTCTTGTCGCAGGTATGCGTAGCCCAACACTGACTTGGCCGTGCAGCGTCAGGATTTCTATCGTTGACGCACTGTATTGGTCGGTACGTAACAGTACCGCTAGAGCCTAGCACAGCAATACTGTCTGTGAGTGGACTGTAATAAGCGACTCGATAAATCAGCAAGTGATCCAGAGTATGGTCCCAGCTCTGAGGGGTTTCAGGCGGCGTTAACGGTTTCACCTCTACATGGATACCTCACATTTTTTTCGGTATGAGACTATTCGTAACGGTGTCCAGTGGTCCACAAAAACCGTCGTATCGTGAGAGATAAAGGCAGTCGTCATTGTGTACGAGATGCCAAAGCTGATGAGCAGCGGTAGGCAGGAAAGTGAATAATTTATTGCCCTGTCGATATCGGCGTTATTACAGGCAAGGTAGTCTGTCAGTTGGACAAAGATGGACCAGGAAATGTGCTGCACCCATTTCGTGGGAATCATCGCGATATTCACTTGCAGAGAACTAAGAAAACCACGACAAATCTGTCTCAGGACGGCAGGACGGAGTTTTGACCCACGTTGTTCTAGAATACTAGCCGTGTGCATTAGCCATTTCGCTGGTTTATTCGTCGATGTCCTTTTGACAATCTGCTTCCGTCACATGTTCAGAGTGAACCCGAAGTTCACAGTCAACTTTCGGAGGTTGTCCAGAGATATTTTTTAGTATTTTGTTTCAAGGGACGATTAGTCTTCGGAGAAATGTTAGAGACTAACTGCATTTCCTTTGATGTTCGACCCCCGTTTATATTATTATCGCCGGCTTCGGTGGCCGAGCGGTTCTAGGGGCTTCAATCCGGAACCGCGTGACTGCTACGGTCGCAGGTTCGAAACGTGCCTCGGCGATAGACGTGTGTGATGTCCTTAGGTTAGTTAGATTTAAGTAGTTCTAAGTTCTAGGGGACTGATTACCTCAGATGTTAAGTCCCATAGTGCTCAAAGCCATTTGAACCATTTTTTTTATATTATAATCTGTATTGCACTTAAAACATACTCACAACAGTGCAAATGCGCTCTTTGTCATACTTGGAAACAGACTCGTTAAATTCGCTCTTGCTACCTGCTGTTGACGACAGAATGCCCATTTTAGTCTACGCCCTGAAGTTTACATTCAGTAACGCTCAAGTATTTCGCGGGTTTGGTTTTTCTGGCGGTGTTAGTTGTACATTAACAATAATACACAGCGTTATGGCTGGGTTTAGTAGTGAAGAGTTAATCTCGTGTTTGGGTTCACTGAATGCAATGGAAGAGCCGCACAGCGATGCTACGCTGAGCTGTTGCAGGGACGACAACCTTATAAAAGTACAAGTGTCGCTGCTTCCATCGCACAGACTGTATGGGCAGGGCAGATTGTTCTTTTGTTGTTCTTCAGTCGAATTTTAACGTTCTTCACAATTTGCAAGACCTTCTAAACTTTTCACACCGATGAAGTCCGTAGAAGCAAGGTTTTTTCCGAATGTACTTCTAATCAAAAAGCGATTCTGGCAGCTGGAGTCCAAGGATTTTATTAGTGATGCCTTCAGCGTTATCGTGGTGATATTTGAATAGAAACATTCATCCTCTAACACATATTTCTTTGTACATAACCGAGAAGTGAAACTTCAGTTTCCATACATTTAGATTTAAAATTTTCTTAATAGAACTAAATATTTTCTTAAAAATTTTCATCCCTAATTTCAACACTTTAAAAGTGGAGTTTCGAATAGTCCTCTCTAACGACTTCTATAGATATAAGATGCACACCCTCTTCAAATTTCATGTTTCTGTCAACAGCAGTTTGGGCTGGGCGATGATGAGTCACTAAATCAGTCTGATCCCCTTTGAAGCTGAAAAAAAAAAGAGTTTCTTCATTTCTCACTGAGAAGCCAAATATCAATTTTCACAAATTTAGCTCTAAAAATGCTATCACAGTGAAAAAAATTCATAAAGCATTCAACTTCTATTTCATCCCCTTTAGGACTGAATTTCCAAAAACAGTGAAAAAATGTTGTTTTTTTGAGAAGCCAAATTTAAACCTTCATAGATTTCGCTTTAAAAATGCTTTCATAATGAAATATTTCTTAAAAACTTCATTGCATATTTGGTCCCATTGTGGGCTGAATTTCCAATAACATTAAAACATGTTTTTTTTTATTTGTAACTGAGAAGTCAAATATTAGTTCTCATAGATTTAGCTTCAAAAATTCCTTAGTAGTACTTTAATAATGATTTATATTTAAAAAACGTTCACCCCCTGTTTCACAGCCATAGGGGTTAAATTTCGAAAAATTCTGAAACACGAGTACCTTTATCTCTGACCGAGAAACCAAATACCAATTTTCATGGGTCTAGCTTCAAAATTGCCTTAATAGCGACAGATTTTCAAAAAACCTTTCATCTCTTATTTCAAACCTTTAGAAGTGGAATTTCTAAAAATGCCTTCTTAAATGATGCCTGCTGTATAAGATCCTCAGCATGTTACAGGTCTCTATCCTTAGTGGTTTGGACTGGCCGATAAGGAGTCTTCAAGTGAGTCAGTCAGTCGGGACATTGCATTTTATACACAGAAATTTTTACGAGTTCGAAAAGCTGCACACTACAGTCATTTTCGTTGATATGAAGGTGTTTTCACAGACACAAAGGTAAACGGAGTAACAAACCGAATAAATTACAAAAATAGTATTACTCTGTAAACCCCACCAGAGGCCACGGGTGCAGTAAATCCGAAGATATCCCTGAACACCTGAATTTTGTCGGTGGAGTTTGGCCTCATCTACATGCAAATTTTTAGCTATGTTTTCTTGCTGTTTGAGATGTCTGAACGTTTACCTGGCACATACCATATGCACCTGTGCTGAAATAGGCGTTTCTCACTAATAAACTAATACTGAACATAGCTTTTTTCTGTCACAGCTTCAACAGCCATTCACTGAACGAAATGGCGCAGTTGTTGACGCAACAGTTCTAGATGAGTTCAAATTCCCATCGGGACATCTAGAAAACAAGTTCCGAAACTTCTCCTCTGACGGTACACAGTGAAAAATCCTGGTACTTTGATGGAATAGCTTGCTTATTTTGAAGGATAACAAAATTTTTAAAAATGAAATAAACCTGTTTTATTCACTGATCACTTCAGTTTTAAATCACAACTAATAACACAGCAATCATACTAAACATTTAAAAAGTAAGTGATATCGTCAAAATGTCGCGAAAAAACCATGCTATTTGTAGCTTTTTGCGGAGCAGTTACTCATTTCCTGCGGAACTGATAAGAGATGACCACATTTGTTGAGTGACTCTAAAAGAATGCTTCCATCGGCGACTACGGCTGCATACTAGGCATTCCAAATTTTTCATGTGAAAACTCTTAAAACTTTTTAATAAAACAAATGTTATTAACATTTTACATCTTTATTTCTCAAATCTACATAGTTCCAATCCTCTGCCGCTAGAGGGCTACGAATTGCAGCATGTAACATGGCGGTGTGTTACGTGACTACTCGGTGCGTGAGAAACAGCGTGCTGTAATCGAGTGTTCCACACATGGAGCACCATCTCTTTCAGCACGACAATGCGAGACGACACACGAGAACTGCGACATCTGCAGTCCGACGTATTGGGTTCACTGTCGTCGATCATCGTTTTTACTTTCCCGACTTGGTCCCACCCGATTTTATCTGTTTCCAAAACTTAAAGAACAACTTCGAGGACTTCACTTTGGAAACCGATTTTGTCGCCTGTTTTTTATTATGTATTATCTTCTCCTTTTTTAAAACAAAGTCTGTAGGCTGAAGAGCGGCATACTAAGCTGCTGCCAGCCCGCCCCCTTCGGGGGGAATCGACATTCAATAAAGAAAAAAAAAAGAAAAAAATAACTTCACTTTGATTGTGATGAAGCGGTGCAAACAGAGGTGAGGTCGTGGCTCTATCAACAAAGTCAAATATTCTACAATAACGGTATCAACAAATTGGTCTCTCGCTGGGAAAAATGTGTTCATCGCCAGGGTGACTACGTTGCGAAATAAATATGTAGACATGAAGAATAAAGATGTAGAATGTTAAAAAGGTTTCTCTTATTTAAAAAAACTTTAACTTTTTCACATAAAAAATCTGAGGCATTATTTTTCAACACGCCCTTGTACATAGTTCTAAAGTCTGCCTAAGGACGTGGAAGTATTTCTGGTCAACACATTTTATTAACAGGATGCGAATAATGAATTCTTAGCGACGAACTGTTGTTTGAACACATACCACTGAAGACTTAAAAGCGGCTGTTCATTATTGTGTCCTGGTTGTAGGAAAAGTTTCACATTATTTGCTCTTTAGTGTATCCCAGCAATTTGCTTCTAAGAAATAGCTCTTTTAAGTCGCGATGCTCTCTATTTCTCTAGTATAGCAGGAATGTTTAGTATTTGCATAATTGCGTAATATACATGTATCTTAAGTTACATCGTTTAAGCAGAGCCATCTTTATCACACTACTTTGCGTTACTCGTTTTTACTCATGTTTTTTTTTCCTTTTATAGGACGTCCGAATTACTTCCAAGATTTATTCTGTAGAATATGGTGCTCTCAACAGATTACTTCATGGTTTGTTATCCGTTTCATGGTTCTTTCCCTCATCACAGAAACACTTCTCATCCTTCGACAGCCTTTTTTCCTCGTTCCTTACATGTTTTTACGCCAATCAACGACATGGTACCAGCGTATGACAGAAGTATGCTTTGACACGATAAATTGCACTTGCACGTTCCTAGACTATAAAGCTAAATTACACACTTTTTTAAATGGCATTTGGTTTCTAGAGCACACTGGTAGGTCGTTCGTTTTGATGTCAGTTGGGTCATTCCATGTCAAGTCACCCAGGCCTTGACACCAACCATGTCAGATTTTGATGAAACTTGGTACAATTACTTCTTTTATCATCCTGAAAGCACTTGTAAATTTTTTTGCTCTCTTATAGTTTTTTTTATAAATTTTTAAAGTTGTTAGATTTGGCGTTGTTTCAGCAGTCGGAAATCGTAACTTAAACGTGTCCTCACAACTAAAAAAATTTATAAATTAAAGAATACTCAAGATATCAGTATGAAATTTTGGAATAAGCTTGTGTATTATATCTAAATGTTAAAAAAATTACCATAAAGATATATTAAAATCTTCCAAATGAAATAAAAATTTAGAAGCTTTTTTTTTTAGCTAATGGATGTTTAGTTTTACAAAAACTGCAATATCTTGAGTCTCAGACCTGATAGAAAGCTCAAATTTGCTTTAAAATACTCTTAATTGTACAGGCTACTAGATAAAAGAAAAATTATGTTGGCTTTTTAACCTGTTTTTAAAATAATATTAATTATATTTTAAAAATAAAAAGTACCAAGTGACTTAGACACCGAAAATAAGTTTTTGTCTTCTTGGAGTAACAATGTACACTTGGATTTTGTTTTGTTACTCCTGTGTTTTGAAGTAAAAAATTATTACACCGTTAAATAGTGCTTGGATAGTATTTTATTAAGTTTATTCGAACTTTCAGTAAGTCCTGTTACTTAGTTTACAGAGATTCTTTTCCAATATCCTATAAAAGTAACCAGAACAGTAATCAGATCAAAAGTGAAATCAGTATGTCAGATATTCAAACCTGTAGCGTAGGGTTATTTAAAAAATCTGACTGTTTCCAAACAACCTACACACCTACAAAAAAGTTACAACCGGTATCTGAATTGAGTGAGGAAGAAAAAGATTTGATCCACTTACGATATGGAATTAATCTGTCTGAATTTAAGGATATATGTTCACACCACAGCTACTACTTTTTAAATGTTTTTGAAAAGTATCAAACAACATGAGTAGACCCACTAAAAAAACACAAAAAGCCCATCAAAAAATCGTTGAGAAGTGTAGGCTTGGATCTTTCTAAGCAATTACTGACAAAAAATATTAGCATAAAACCTGGACATAAGCTTTGCTCAACATGCCGTAACTTTTGTGAGGAAAAATTAAGAGTTGAAGTCAATGAAAGTGAAACAGATGATGAAGTCATGGTTGAATTAGAATCATTGGAATCCAGAAATGAATCCCTCGTACAAACAAACATTGCTCTTGATAATTTAGATTTAACACTGATAAAGCTTCATGGCTTGTCAGAACAAAGTAAAGGATCTTATTTTAAAAGGAAGGTTAGCAGTATTGAAAAGACTCCAAAAAAGACGGTTTCAAAAGCATTAAAATATGATGCACCAAGTTCTGATGATGACGAAGAAGATACAAGTGTGGTTGAGAAAGCAAAGGATTTTGATGTAATGATTTCTCTTATGAAAGAGAAGATTTCATCTGTTGGGAGGTCTAGAAAAATCCAGATTCTGACCTTGGCTCTAGATTCTTGCAGTCGAAATAAAGTGATGAAAGAATTTAATGTAAGTGAGTACATGGTGCAACAAGCTAGAAAGCTAAAATCTGAAAAGGGTATTTTGGAAACTCCTGGTCCAAAAAAAGGTAAAACTCTTTCTGAAAATACAGTAAGACTTGTAACAGATTTTTATGAAAAGGATGAAAGTTCCAGAGTGCTACCTGGAACAAAAGGCAAAGCAAGTGTTCAAAAAAATGTGTACATGCAAAAAAGACTCATTTTGTGTAACTTGAGAGAACTCTATTATTCTTTCAAATGGGAGAATCCCGAGGTAGAAGTAGGATTTTCAAAATTTTGCTTCTTGAGACCTAAGTGGTGTATCCTTGCTGGTGCTGCAGGCACACACACTGTATGTGTGTGCAGTATCCACCAGTATGTTAAACTATTACTGGATGCTGTGAAAATTGAAGAATCTTATAAAGACCTAATTAAGATGCTTGTGAGCAACACAGAAAACCAAAACTGTATGCTACATCATTGTGACAGCTGTCCTGCAAATACTCCACTAACTGAGTACTTAAGTGAAAAACTAAGTGAAGATTATGATTTAGAAGAAGAAATTGTAATCAGTCAGTGGGTTAACACAGACAGGGCAGAACGATCAAACAGTCTATCAGTGTTGAAGACTACATTTCTTTATTGGTTAGGTCATTGGAAAAGCTCACCCCGCACTTGTTTATAGCAAAATCCCAATCAGCAGCCTTTAAAAGATTGAAAGAAGACCCACCACCCAAAACAGCAATTATTGTGATGGATTTCAGTGAAAATTATTCCTTTGTTACACAAAATGAGATCCAAAGTTACTACTGGAATAGAGGTGGTTGTACTCTACACCCAGTTGGAGTTTTTCTAAGAAATGAGGAAAACAATGTTTTTGTTTCCAACCACTGTTTTATTAGTGATGACCAAGAACATGACACTGGTTTTGTTAACTTTGTACAAAAAGAAATTACAAAGTGGCTGTCATTACATCATACTGACATTGACTCACTTCACCACTTTACAGATGGTTGTGCTGGGCAGTACAAAAATAGAAACAGTTTTAAAAATTTGACTGAACACTTGAGAGACTTTAATTTGAAGGCCCAACACTCTTTTTTTGCAACAAGTCACGGGAAGTCAATTTGTGATGGCCTAGGACGAACTATTAAAAGAATTTTAAGGAAAGCCAGTCCACAGCTTTCAGACGAAGAACAAATAATGACAGCAATCGATGTGTACAAGTTTTGTGAAAAAAATATTGAAAACATTCATTTTCACTTTACTGACAAAAAAGAAGCTGATTTGCTACGGTTAAAACTAGAAAAACGGTTTTCAGCAACCCGAACCATTCCTGGAACAAGAAGTTTTCATAACTTCAAACGACTTCCACCAAACAACCTTGAAATTAGAAGGACTACAGATAGTGTAAAACCTTCCTTAGTCTTTTCTTTCCATTCTTCTTCTGATTGGATTTGTGTTGAACCATCCATAAATAGCTATGTGGCTGCAAATTATGATGGTAACTGGTACTTTGGACTGGTAAAAACAATATTCAATGATGAAGAAGATGCAGAAATTCTATTTCTACATCCATCAGGACCAGTTGCATCATTTTATTGGCCTGAAAGAGAAGATTCTTGCATAGTGCCTTTGGAGCACATAGTCTGTGTAGTAGACACACCTCAATCCAGCAGCACTGGAAGAATGTATTCCTTCAAAAAAGACTGTATCAAAAGAACTGAAAGCTCTTGGATGAAGTGGAAAAACAGTTTGAATCAGCATTAATGTTTATTAAAAAGACAAAATTACTCAAAAAAATCAATGTTTCAAGCAATCAGTTGGGTTATACATAAGTGTAGTAAGTACACTATCTTTGTACATAATTCTAATGTAATCTACTATAATTAATAAACATGTTAAAAAGCCATCATCATTTTGTTTTCTCAAGTAGCCTATATGTTTAAGAGGAAATTTAAACAAATTTGAGCATTCTATCAGGTCTGAGACTCTAGATATTGCAATTCTTATAAAACAAAACATCCGTTAAAAAAGAAAAGAAAAAAAGACATATATAATTTTTTTCATAGAAAATATTAATATATTGTAATAGTATCATTTTTATCTTCAGTTATGTATAATAAATAAACTTGCTGCAAAAATTCATGATGTTATCTAAAAGAGTTTTTAAGATAAGCAATTTTAAAGTTTTCAATACAAATTTACCATTTTCGAAGGTTTGGAAAATGCAAACTATAAAAACTTTAAAAATTTATTAAAAAAAACTATAAGAGATACAGCAAAAAAATTTGCAGGTATTGACAGGATGGTATTAGAACCATTTGAGCCAAATTTCATGAAAATCTAAGGAGGTGGGTGTAAAATTTATTTTTTATTGGGTGATTTGATATGGAATGACCCAGTCATCTTTTTCTCTATGTAGTACATTTTATAATCAGCATACCTATATTCCAGTCCTGCACGTAACATGTACATACAGTAATGGTTTGCTTCAAATCAGCTGGTTGTTCATCAACAGCGAAGCATTTGCAACGAAGATATTTTGATAATGGGACGAGGAAGGCAGAAGCTGTATATATATATATATATGAACACATTGGTATTAGATTTAATTTCAGCTTACAAGGTCGGATGTGACAGCTTCTTACTGAAGCATTGTTGGTCAACACTTTCACCTCGTGTGTAGCTGTGTAGCTATGCAGTGAGAGGAGCTTGCAAATCACAGTAACAATGAGATGAGTGTGGAAAATTTTTTAAGATTTTGTGTGTTGCCTGACTCTTGCCCAAATCACTGACTTGGTTACTTCACTGTATAACAGAGTGCCTGGTTAATCCTTAATTAGTCAGTGACCAGGTGACCCGTGCAAAACTTCCGCACTTTTACAGTTTCAAACAATGACAGTATTTGGAGTCGTACAGATAAGAGTACTTGTAGAAATGAAGAGAAAACATCTTTAAAAAAATGAACAGAATGACGTGAAATAGTAATCATGAAATTATGACACATGCTTGTATATACATTTCCATGCACATAATTTTGAATAAAACTCTTTACAATGTGTTACAATAGTTTACAACGTAGTGCTCACTTCTTACTTGGTATATTACTAAGGTCACAATAACGTCTGACTGTATCCTGAGATTTTAATTGCACTTCGCACTTTATGCTATAGTAGTGGTACATAATAGCACTATAGAAGCAACAATTACAAATAATATTTGTGTTAAAAATGTGTCCAAACATCTGTTTTGTATTCGGAATGATTCTTCTGACTTGTACGACAGACAGAGGTCAATGACTGTCAGTATGGCCACATAACCTACAACTTTAACTCGACAAGCATTTTCAATTACAGAAAATACGTTAGGCCTTGACAGCAATAAGTAAACCACAGTTCAAGGCGACAATGACATAAATGTTTGTCGTTAAGGAAAGTATATTCGTTTAGAAGAATCAACCCATACGACAGGCATCGATAATGGACAACTGCAGTGGTCACGGTTATTATCTATGACAATGTTATGTACAATTATCCAGTTAATAAGTACTTCAAAACAAATAAAATGGTATTTATAATAAGATAATATGAACAGGGGGTCTCTTATTCATTATTAATAAGTTACCATCGTAAAATATAAGTATGAATCCGGAATCCATGCGCCCTTCTGTCTATGATATGTTTGTTTTCCACAAATACTAAGTTTTAGCTCAAAATCAGTATGGTACGCAGTATCAGAAGCCGATTAAAAAATCTTTCTAAAGATACTCCGTTCATCCCTGTACGATTAGTATATATTGAGAAACAAGCATGTTGACTTGGAAAACAATAAAATGATCAATCAGTATTGTCAGAAATTATCGGCATCATGTCGTGATTGTGTGTCAATTTCTCTTTTAATAGACACTTTTAATGAAAGACTCGGGTTTTTTGTAGAAGCAGTTTTAACAGCCTTGTCCAGAATTGTTGAAAGCAACTATTATTTGTTCTGACAGTGGTTAGCTCTTTCCCCGTTTTTCTCTATAGTGAGCCAGTCAAATGTACTAAGAAACCTACAATAGTTTTCAGCTAATTCTCCTTTTCTTTAGTATATTACGATTAATTACAATATTATAAATACATAAGAGAATCGAATGAACATACTTGTAGTATGCTTGCTCCCATGGGTGATGTTTACGACCCATTTCAGTACATTGGTAAGTCTGTGTTGTCGACGGTCTTTGAAGTCTAATATATGTCCGTTGATCTGTTCCAAGACGACTTTAGCTTCACTGAGCATTTACCTCATATTCAACAAGAGCGCTCATAACCATGCCGTTCCCGAGCGTCATGAAACCATCATTGCATCATTATCAAATCACAACCCTTTGTTCTGCGGCAAGCAAATCTTCCTGTCGCCAGAGTTTCCCAACAATGAAATACGAAACGCATGACACTAGCAATAGCGATGAAATCATGCAAATAACCACACCAAGCAGGAAATTGTGTCCAAACTTCTGTCGCAGCAACATCCTGGAAGTTGTGTTGCTCTTGTGGCGTCTCTCGTAATCTTGATTTTTTTAACTAGTTGGTAGTGATAAATCATTGTTAATATTGGTTTGTTTCTGATCTCTGGGCGTCGTAATTGTTAATTTTCTTTGTGAGAAGACGCCACAATTTACTTTCTTTAAAATTCGTCGTAAAACAGAGTTCGTGGTGGAACTGATATTTCATAGTATCTTTCTCTCTTTAACTTTGATGGAATGAATCAATGAGTAAAGATGATAATCTTTAAGGTAGTCCTGTCCAAATTAATTTTGCACCCTTCCAAGTAAGTTACATTCACGTCAAAAGTAATTTTTGCGAGTTATTATAAATTCACTCAAAGATCCTATACCTACGTTAACGTTCGTTCGATTTGATGAAGAAATGATAATCGCTGCGCTGCGTAATGTAGCGATCGAAAATAATTAAAATTCTCACTGTTCCAACTTTGAATTAATTCCTATTCATTGAAACTCCCTATCTCATTTCGCTGAATTCACGTAAAAGAAATAATCATCAATTCTTTTTAATAATAAAACTGTTCCCTTCAACAAACATAATTACTTTCAGATAAGATGGAAGATACTTCTGAAATTAAAGTTTTGAATCCTCTTACGCTATGTATTTTCACAGTTAAAAGTCATAAGCGCTCACACGAGCTAACACAATACAGACAACTAGAGACAAGAAGAGCTGAGACAAAATTAGAACCAGACACTATTGTCTAGACTATTTATAGGCTTATACAAAACCAAAATTGACGTAACTATGACTTCTCACGCCTAGAAGTTCTTAGTACACTACTTAGTCTTTTGAAACTCCTAAGTAATTCACAATTGCACAAAAATATTAACGAAATTATTTAAAATCACGGTTTATGGCCTGTAAGTGTGGCTTCACTGTGTTTCACCGCAGGGACTCACTTCCTTCAGAACGATGTAGAGAGAGAACGTGCAGCATTTACGAAAAGACAGCAGATGGCTGTTCTGTTGTTCGGCCTTGCGTTTTTGCGTCGGAAGTGGTAGACCGCAGCGCACTTCCTTTGTAGCGAACACATCCACAGGCCTTGGAGCAAAACAACCAGCGAGATGTTTCATTAACATTGTATTATCTTCCTGATATTCTATTAAGCAGCTTGAACTAAAAACATATCCTTCCACACAGAACAGTAGACTGCTTCAAGTTTGCAATTTCAGAAGATGTAAATGTTGTTCTTTTTGTAGATAATACAACTACAGAAATAAAAAAAAATAGTACGTTCCCATACTGAAAAGGCAGGTAATTAAATATTCGGAAACATCAGCACATGCTTAAAAGCAAATAAACGGATTATCGTTGAATTTGTACAAATCTCAGTGCATGCAGGTCAGTACTTCTCAAAGGACTCACAAGCTATAAAAACTGAATTCTCAAACAATGACACATAAAAAGAAGAAAATGTTTTTTTGAGACTGACTGTAAATCACAACTTTTGTTGCAAAATCCACAGCTTAGAATTAATAAAGCTCCTTAGTTCCGCTACGTTTGCAGTGCGTAGAACTACTGCTACAGGATATTTAAGTATGAAGTAAGTAGTTTATCTGTATCAATGCATAAAGGCGAAACGTTGGTACAAATATTTCGATAAGCTCTTGACCGATTTCCTCCATTTTTACGCGATATTTTACTAAGCATTTCACCTTTACCATTGTACAAAAATCTCGTTCATGTGCTAGAATTTCGTAAGGATTTTCAGTTCCCTCACACTGTGGTGATTAACCTTTCCAGATACACGGAAGGTAATTTCGTCTATGAATATCAGCTTAGAGGCGAAATGTTCATCCCCAGATGCTTCCAGCATCGTGATGCAAAACTGAAGTCGCCGGCCACAATCTTACAGTTTTAATCTTGTAGGAACTGCCTACGGTGCGGTTTGAAATGTAACCGCCGTCGAAAAATGATCCACAGATTTTGCCGCGGTATTCCAAGTTCGTAGATTGCGCGGAACATCGATTCCTTTCTTTTTTTTTTTATTTGAGTATGAAATTTCCCTCAAACTCTCCACCATAGCATATGGCACACATGGTGGGCCTGTACTTTTAGGTGTACAGAATCAACCAGTGTCCCTAATTTGTCAATACCAACGCATAACGATCTGTTTACATAGCGGTTCTTTTCCATAATTCCTTATTAATGCACTCTGCACTGTTACAGCAGTTAAATATTTCTCATATTCCAACAAAGAAAAGCTCTTCTCTTGTTTTGTCGCTATTTTGTCAAGGTGCTGCACTCGTAACGCCAATTGGTGGGCTCAATACAGACTCGATGAGTTTATATATTTAGAAGTAACGTCACGGAAGCTAGTATTCTCATAGATTGAGCAGATGGAGAAGTCGCTCGCATACCCCATATACCAATGGTCCCAACCGATTCACCCATTTATTTTAAGCGATTTCAGTTCCAAATCAAGGTTTCGTTTGCAATAGCAATAAACAAGACTCTATGTCTGACTTTCATACACGTTGGAACTGATTTACGATCGAAGTGTTTTTCGCATGGCCAAAAGCAAGAGAATTTTTTTTTTTTTCAAGGTACAGTCGGTCTCGAAATTAAAACCACTGTGAAAATCCGACAAAGCTTTGCGAAGATGTGTTGCACAGTGTTTCTAGTATGCCCGTCGATCGTGTCACGTGCACTTTTCAGTTCTCAGGGAACAGTATATATATATCTGTGTGTGTTTTTCAAACAAAAGTTGTATACACCACAATATGTTATTTTGTTACCTTTCTCGGCATCAGTTTTACAGAAAATAGGAGAGTTATGTTTATGCCTTACCGGCTTTTGATTAGAATACTACTATGGAATCTGACCATTCGCAGATTAAAACTGTGTGAGATACTGCCATTAAAGCGATCATAGCTGGAGACGTGTCTCCCATATCCCGTATACCAGTGATCCCAAGCGAATCAGCCACTCATTTTGAACGACTTCAGTTCCCATCAAGGTTTCATTTGCAACAGCAATAAACAAGGCTCAGTGTCGTAGAGAGGGGTAGAGGACAAAGAGAGGGGAAGGATGAGGAGATGGACAAAGAGAAGGGGCGGGAGTGAGGTGCGCAGAGAGAAAGGGGAGAGAGTGAGGAATTTAGGATGTATATCCATTTCCCATACAAATTTAGCTTATAATAAAATGAAATACAGTTGCCACTTGAATGAGTTACGAAATAACTCAGATTATTAATATACATATTTGAGTTCCTAGCCCATTTATTGTGATATCTTAACGAAGGTAGTATATTTTTCAATTCCCTCACTTTCATTTAACGCGGTTCCATTCAGAAGGATACCCATTTAATTAATTTCGTAATCACTACTGCAACTAAGCGCCACGTTTGAGCGCGAGCATCCCTTTAATGCGGTGTCAGGAAACTCATCTGGCCGGCGCAGCTTGAAAGTATTGTCGGCAGTGAATGAAATTACTTCTCAGCTCCTCCGTAGTCGACAATGAGTTACAAGTGATCAATGGTGCAGGAATGTGGTTTACTTACAACTTTTTTGGAGTGTAAAAGCATAGAGCACAGGTTGAAAAAATGACCGATATTCGTAAGTTTTCTGAATGAAAATCGAAAATGAAAGTGAGGGAATTGAGAAATATACAGCCTGCGATCAACTATCACAAGAGAACAGTGAGGAACTAAAATACCTCTACTGAAAAGGCCATTAATTGTACTGATGGAGAAAAAGTAGACCTACCTAGTAACTCTGCTGACTTCATGTGATTTTATGAAAAGGGTAGTATTTCCGATGTCGGGCATTACTTTGATGGAAAAAGGAGATGGACGATTACTTCAAGTATTAGAGTTTATTGAATCCATAGCAACCTGAGAAAAAAATGGCTGTGAGCACTATGGGACTAAACACCTGTGGTCATCAGTCCCCTAGAACTTAGAACTAATTAAACCTAACTAACCTAAGGACATCACACACATCCATGCCCGAGGCAGGATTCGAACCTGCGACCGTAGCAGTCGCGTGGTTCCGGACTGAGCGCCTAGAACCGCTAGACCACCGCGGCCGGCAACCTGAGAAAAATTACAATTTCAGAAATGATGAAGATGGCATAAAGGGGACCTTTCGATTGGACTGGCTCTCATTATATCCATGGTTGGTTTATTCTAAAGCTGTTCAAGATGCGCTTTGTAAGTTGTATCAGCTCTTCGCACCACTTATAACGCGTGGCAATCATCGTGACGCATTCATAGACTTTGGTGTAGGATGGGTTGTTCATATTTTACCTATCCTTTATTTATTTGTTACAAAGTGTTTTTCTCAGCGACACTGCTATAGGTATGTAACAAGATCCCAGAGTTACTCTCCGAAATAAACAATAGCAATGCCAATATTGTATTAGGTACGGAAAGCTGGTTGAAACCAGACATAAATAGCAGTGAAATTTTGAACTCGGATTAGACAATGTTTAGGAAGGATAGGACTGATGCTATGGGAGGTGGTGTGTTCATTGCAGTTAAAAGCTGTTTAAACGCAGTTGAGATCAATACTGAGCAGGACTGTGAAATAGTTTGGATAAAGCTGTCAATCAGACAAGGATTGACCATTGTATTATGATATTTTTACAGATCACCAGCATCCGCAACAAACGTCGCAGAACGTTTCAGGGGAAGTCTTGAGTACATAGGAAATAAATATCCAAATTATCCATTAGTTATGGGTGGAGACTTTAATCTGGCATCAATTGAATGGGAAAATTACACGTTTATCACAGGTGACAGAAGCAAAGACTCGTGTAATGTTGTTCTAGGAGCGCTATCGGCATACAACCTTGAGCAATTGGCTAGAAAACCAACTCGAGGTGGGAACTTATTAGATATCTTGGCGACAAACAGACCTGATCTTTTTGAGGAAGTTAATCTAGAAGAAGGTATTAGCGACCATAATGTCGTTGTGGCTTCTATGTCAGTGCAAAAAAAAAAAAAAAAAAAAAAAAAAAAAAAAAAAAAAAAAAAAAAAAAGAAAAACCCAAAGAAACAGCGTAGAGTTTTCTTGTTTGGGAAAGCAAATAAAAGTGTCATTAAGAATACCTTCATAGTCAGCTCGAAGCATTCACCGCGGGACACAAAGATATTGAGCATCTTTGGTCGGAATTTAAAGGTATTGTCCACCATGTGCTAGAGAAGTATGTGCCTAGCAAAAATATAGGGGAGGGAAAGGATCCATCTCGGTACGACAAACATATTAGAAAGTTGCTGAGAAAGGAGAGAATTTCGCACAGTCGTTTTAAACGTAGCCACTGTCCTGCTGACAAACAGAAATTATGCGAAATGAAAGCAGCCGTCAAAAGGTCAATGAGCGATTCTTTTAACGAATTTGAAAGCAATATTTTATCTGCAGATTCTAAAAATAACTTCAAAAAATTTTGGTCGTACGTAAAATCTATGAACGCTACAAATAATTCAATACCTTCTCTTGCTGACAGTACGGGTAATGTAACTGATGATGATAAGCAGAAGGCCGAAATTCCAAACCTAGCTTTCAAAAACTCGTTTACGGTAGAGGACTGCAGCACCATTCCCCCTTTCAACTATCGAACAAACGCAAGGATGGCTGACCTAGTGTTTAGTGTATCTGGGACTGTAAAATATTTAAGATCCTTAGGCGCCAGGAAGGCATCTGGCTCAGACGGTATCCCTGTAAGATTTTATGTTGACTATGCTCCAAATATAGCACCATTCTTATCCATCATCTATGAGAGATCATTGGGACAGCGGAAAGTTCCACAGGACAGGTCATAGCAATCTATAAAAAGGGTAGAAAATCGGATGCACATAATTACCGGCCAATTTCACTGACATCGATTTGTTGTAGAATCATGGAACATATTTTGTGTTCAGACATAATGACCTTTCTATACTCTGAGAAGCTCATCTGCAGAAACCAGCACGGTTTTAGGAAACAGTGGTCATGCGAGACACATCAGGCCCTCTTTGTGCATGATATACAACAGGCTCTAGACACCGGCTCCCAGGTTGATGCCATATTTCTCGACTTTCGAAAGGCTTTCGGCTCAGTTCCGCACTGTCGCTTGCTCCAAAAAGTGCACGCTTACGGCCTATCCGATGACATATGCGGTTAGATAGATAGTTTTCTAACCGACAGGGAGCAGTATGTCGTCCCGAACGGGGTGACTTTAGCAGAAACATGCGTAACTTCAGGTGTGCCCCAGCGCAGTGTAATAGGTCCGCTGCTTTTTATGATCTACACAAACGATTCGGTTGATGGTATTGACAGCGGCATTAGACTGTTTGGCGATGATGCTGTAGTCTACAGGAAAGTAGTATCACCCGAAAGTTGTGAACAAAGCAATGAGGATTTGCAGAAAATAAATGCGTGGTGTAATGACTGGCAGTTATCTCTCAATATTAGTAATTGTAACCTACTGCGTAAACAAGGTAAAAATCCCCATTAATGTACGAGTACAAAATAAATGCCCAGTCTTTAGAAGCGGTAACATCCGTCAAGTATCTGGGGTGACTACTGGAAATGATCTCAAATGGCATGATCATATTACACAAGTAACGGGCAAGGCGAACTCTAGATTGCGGTTTATTGGTAGAATTCTGAAGCGATGCAGTCCTTCGACAAAGGAAATAGGTTACAATACGTTAGTTCGTCCAGTCTTAGAGTGTGTTCGTCTGTATGGTGCGGCCTTTCAAAAGAAAAGTAAATGATGGTGTGACCCTCAACTACCTACCCTCCGACTCAGCGTTGCAATATTAAAAGTTTTGGCTGGTTTCGTTGTCTAGAGACTGGGATACGTAGTTGCCGCATTACAGGCCAAATACTGCTTAGTCTACAGTATACAATAAGAATACACACATGAATCGAATTGTCGAAGGTTTCTATCACTCGGCAATTGCGAATTATATAAATTTATAAATGAAAGATTGCAATTAAATATAATCTGCAGGTTCTATCTTAACGACTTTAAATGATGAGTACGATAGTAGAGGTACTTTTGAGAATGCGGTATATTTCTGCAAAACACTTATTCGTGTCGATGGTCCAGCAATTAAATAAAATATAAGTTGAATAACAGGGCAACAATAGATTCCTACTTCACGTAATTAGTTATGAACAACAACATAGCTCGCGAGATATTCACTCCTGAACGCATACTACGTCTTCACTGCAGAAGCTACGGAAATCACACAATAGCACAGGTCGACACTCCGAAATATTTCTATCATCCGCGACCATGCGCAAACTGCTCCACTGTCCAAGTCTTTCCGCCGACTGTGCGTCCCTCGCGCCGTACTGTCCTGGACTCCTTTCCCGTGACCTGTGCGACTGTCCAGCACCTCGCACTGCCCAGAACTCCCCCGTGTCCTCTCCGGAAACGGTGCTCCTCCCCAACCTCCCTATGCCTCTCTTACAAGGGAACCTCCCCATCGCACCCCCTCAGATTTAGTTATAAGTTGGCACAGTGGATAGGCCTTGAAAAACTGAACACAGATCAATTGAGAAAACAGGAAGAAGTTGTGTGGAACTGTGAAAAAATAAGCAAAATATACAAACTGAGTACTTCATGGGAAGATAGGCAACATCAAGAAGAGTGGCAACGGAGGAGCGACGTGGTCTCGTGGTAACGTGAGCAGCTGCGGAACGGAAGGTCCTTGGTTCAAATCTTCCATCGAGTGAAAAGTTTAATTTTTTATTTTTAGTTTATGTGACTAACTCTTATGTTTTCACCACTTTTTTGGGAGTGATTATCACATCCACAAGGAAACCTAAATCGGGCAAGGTAGAAGAATCTTTTTACCCATTCGCCAAGTGTACAAGTTAGGTGGGTCGACAGCATATTCCTGTCATGTGACGCACATGCCGTCACCAGTGTCGTATAGAATATATCAGATGTGTTTTCCTGTGGAGGAATCGGTTGACCTATGACCTTGCGATCAAATGTTTTCGGTTCCCATTGGAGAGGCACGTCCTTTCGTCTACTAATCGCACGGTTTTGCGATGCGGTCGCAAAACACAGACACTAAACTTATTACAGTGAACAGAGACGTCAATGAACGAACGGACAGATAATAAATATGTAAAAATAAAGAAAGTAAAATTTTCACTCGAGGGAAGACTTGAACCAAGGACTTGTCGTTCCGCAGCTGCTCACTCTACCACGGGACCACGGCACTCCTGAACTGCAATTCTCCATGATGTTGTCTATGTGGCCCATGGAATACTCAGTGTGTATATTTTGCTTATTTTTTCACAGTTCCACACAACTTCTTCCTGTTTTCTCAATTGATCTGTGTTCAGTTTATCAAGGCCTATCCACTGTGCCAACTTATAACTAAATCTGAGGGGGGTGCGATGGGGAGGTTCCCTTGTTAGTAACGAGAGCTGTGATTGGCTAGAGCGCTCCCTCCATGTCTCCAAGCCAACGTGCACTCACAAACATACTGAAACAGATACCAAATACTGGATTTACATTTAAATAACTTGAAATTAAATAAATATTCATACGGCTGGACCATAAACACGCTCTAACACACATTATTAAACACCTAAACAAATTAAATAAACATATATCAAAGGAGTAGCAACAAAAGGTAGGTCAGTAGTCTAATGTCTCTGTGCTTTTTAAAACACAGTAAATATTTAACCAACTTCTTCATGAATACTATATATATCGGATATAAACAAAGACATAGCTGAATAAATGTATTTATAAGCATGCTGCTACCTTTTTTTGTGTGTGTAACTGTGGAGTATTTATGGCCCGACGCGATCGATAGTAATCGGCCACTTTGACCTACAATAACTCATGTCCTATTCAAGTTACATGCCTGTAATTTACGCCAATTTAGGTTTACACTAATAGCTTTCTAATGACACGTCGATCGACGAAATGGGATGAAGCGTTTAGATTTTGGAAATTCGTTGCTGGGTATTACTTGTATAATTTATCATCAGATACTAAACTTTAAACTAATAAATATATTGAAAATCTGATTACACCATCAGAATCGTCGTGCAGATAATAGTAATGTACTTGTTTCTTTTTGAGGTATCATTATTCATCTGGCTACTATTAATTTCTATACGAACTGTGAAATGTCTACCATTAAGGTTTCAGAAATTCCGCCATCTTTGGCACTCCCAGCGCGTCTCCTTCATCGATACAGCGTCACAATGGAATTCCCAGGTACGCGACTGGGCCATGCGCTGGGGCTACCCCTCTCGTCCGGCTAACGATTGGCACCACGTGTTTGCAGCCGGGCCCACGCTGCCTCAGCGACCCGTGCGGCCGCGCCAACTCCGAACTTACAATCTTTCCAGGGCGCCACAATTCGCCCGTTACCTCACAGTGGGACCCTTACCATTTGGGTCTGATTCAAGAGGTTGAGAGGGTCCAAAGAAGAGAGGCAAGATTCGTGACTGGTACATTTAGCCATCACAGGAGCGTTACAAATCTCATAGAAAGTTTGAAGTGGGGTACACTTGCAGATAGACGACTAGCTAAACGGAAGGGGCTGCTTACTAAATTCCGAAATCCGATCTTCGCAGAGAATGTAGAGCATATATTATTACCACCAACTTTCAAATCGCACAATGATCACCATTCAAAGATAAGGGAAATTAGAGCTCGTTCTGAGGCGTTCAGACAGTCGTTTTTTCCTCGCCCGATCCGCAAGTGGAACAGACGGGGGGAAATATAACTTTGGCCCGAATTGTACCCTCCGCCTCACGCCGCTTGGTGGCTTGCGGAGTATATATGTAGATGTAGATATGTAAGGTTGCTGTATAAGGACAATTACGCCATCATATGCTGAGATTTATCTTTATTTCTTTATTATACAGTTTTTCTCTTCTGTAGATCTTTCAAGTTAACGTAGGCACATTTCAAGTGTTGAGTAGGCGCCTGGTAGAAACTGAGTTGGCAGCACTACCAATAGCAAGCTTTACTATTTTGAAAGACACACTCATAGCAACGAAATCCAGCGCTTTATTTCTCATCTGTTCCACAATATCGTAGATAATTCCCCTTAAGACAGTAGATTTTGAGAATGATTTGTGTTTCCCACTTATTCTGACTCCTCTCCATAAAAACTTCATTTTGCTTAATTTATCGTTTTGGAGCCATATCGAAATTTAAAACTTTTCGGCCCCCAAAAACTGTCGCCCTGGCCGGATGATACGATTTGCCCCCTCCGCGTCCCCCTAGTGGAACAAGTTTACATACCTATTAACACCACAGATGATTAAGAGCTTGAAAGAAAGTGTGATGACATAAAACAAATTATTCATACAGTTAAGGCTTTAAGGGGGACAAAAAATTAATTCTGAAAGCCACTTGCTAGAATTTTGCAAAGAGCGTAATTTGGCCATTGCTGACACTCGATTCAAAAATTATGAAAGAGGATTGCATATGTTGGGTAGACTTGGAGACACCAGAAGATTTCAGATGCATTATATAATGGTATGGCAGAGTTATCGAACCCAAATTTTACCCAGCAAAATTGCCATAGGTACGTGCAGATTGACCATAATTTATTGGTTATGAACTGCAGTTTACAACAAAAGAGATAACAAAAAGGAAATGTGATCTGGATAAGTTAAGACCCAGAGGTCATCGAGAATCTGAAAGGGACCTTTATCCAACCATTAACTAAAACAGGGGAAAGGAATACACCACAAGACGAATGGGCACATTTGAGAGATGAAACAGTGAAGGCAGCAGAGGATCAAAGCGGGAAAAAGGTGCAGTAAAAATCCTTGGATAACAACACATGATGTTGAATGTAATGCCAAAAGGTGAAAATACAAAAATGCAGGAAATGAAGTAGGTAACAGGGAATACAGGTATTAAGAAATTACACTGACAGAAAACGTGAAATGCCGAAGCAATAACAGAGAGAGGGAAAGTGAATGGTTGTAAAAGCATGCATGGAAAAGTAGATGCCACATTCACTTATTTATTCACTTATTTAACCAGATCTGATTAGAGCCATCAGGCCCTGTCTTACATCGGTCCACGGTTCCATGCGCTCACACACACACACACACACACACACACACACGCAGTACCTTTTTTTACATCCTAGTCACCTAAGAAATAATGATCTTAATATGACAACTAGTATTAAAATGATCTGAGTGTCTGAAGTTGCAGCATGGTTAAATATTTATACTGACTGTCAACTAGTAAAGTTAACAGTGGCAGTACTTGTACTACTGCAGATGCTTCCACTGATAGTGGTAACAGTAATAATAAAAGCAATGACAATAATAACAATAATGATAGTGGCAGATAAAAGAAGAATTTATAGATGTACAAAAGAGTTCTGGGAAAAAGGAAATTTACGGAGACTGCATCATCTAAGAGTACTGGGAAATGAGGTATAATAGGTTGGAAAGACGGATGTACAAGGTTAACGAGGGCATGTAGAGAGAACGGTAATCTTTCTTGTTGCTTTAGTAGATATGTCATTAACTGTTTTCTGAATTCCAGAGTCAGGTGCCCGCTACAGAGAAGAACTTCGAGAAAGTGGCTGAACGATTGAATGGGACAGAAAGGATTTTGCTCTGATAGGAGCGGATGTTTCTACCATGCTTTTCAAACAAGTACTTTAAGGTAGAGGAAAGAAATGAGGGCTAGTGTTCATTGATAAACAGTAGAGAAGACAAGGAGTTGGAAATCTTTGCGCTTATCTGCACGCAGCTAAAATGCCTGTACATACGATGGCGAAATGTGACCAAATAGCCGGATATCACAAATACAACGAAAACACAGGCATTCATAACCAGTGCTAGGCGCAGTGAGCGTTCATGAGGAAAGCTTTGCAGGGTCACATAGCTTTAATCAAGAATTGCATGTATAAGTGTTTGTACAAGCTTATTTTTCAGGCTAGGGAGGAATAGCTTTAATATTTTTGTAGGGCATGGAGAGATGCTGATACCTTCTTGCACACTGCAGTTACGCGCACATTTCAACTTAGAATTTCATCTGTTATTACTACTAGACTCTTTGCTGAAGGAGAGAAGTTGATATTTGTCCCATTTAGCGTTAAAGATGATACGGATTTCCGATATTTCGGGCTGATGAGCCTAGAATGACCAACCAGCACCAGTGGGATTTTGGTTGGGTTGAGCTTTAACGCTGTATCCCGTATTCATTTTGGTAGTGCACACAGGTCAGATTTGAGATTCTCGGTCGAAAAGTGATCGTTTTGTGGGCACATTTGTCGTATTCGATCAATAGGCGGCCAGTGCCTATGCACGGAGACGCCAATGTATGAGGTGAACCATTACCGGGAATGTATCAAATATTGTACCATCAACAGACAAAAAGTAATGATAATTTTTTTTCGTTCAACCTCAATACTCGCAGCAAGTTTTCGTGAATGATCTTTGACGCTCCTTGAACCAATTTGCACCCATCTTTTTCTCTGCATGCAACACAGCAGAGCAAACACCACAGCAGCAGCATTTTTATTGCCCAACATTCTGAACCACATGTAAATTCCGTGGCAACCTTGTCCGAGCAAAGGCAGACCCAAATCGTTTACCACTGTGTAGCGTGTGAAGAACAACCGTTTCTGAGATAGCATGGCTAGTAAATCGAGTCGTCGTACAGAGTGCTCGCGAGGACGTCAGCTGTGGAAGGAGCAGACGCACAAGTGCTGAACAAAAAATGGTCAGATTTTCTGTTATGGAAGTGTAGTTTGAATTCAGGTGAACGAATATACGTATTAGTTACAAGTAAGAACCAATAAAGAAGCAGGGGTCAGGGATTTTCTCTGCCTCGTGATGGCTGGGTGTTGTGTGCTGTCCTTAGGTTAGTTAGGTTTAAGTAGTTCTAAGTTCTAGGGGACTTATGACCACAGCAGTTGAGTCCCATAGTGCTCAGAGCCAATAAAGAAGCGCAAGCACTCAATTCTCTCTAACTTATGTCGATCTTGGATGTTGATATAACGCGGTAACTTCGCTTCTTGCTGCACAATAACCATATTAAATTATTTTTAAATTAACTCATTGCTGCCACTTTACGGTAAGTTTCTACTATTTATTTACTTCACCATAGCGTTTTAGGCTGTAGAGCCACTTTGAAGTGCAAGGTGAAAACCGAAACCAATGAATCGTATGGGTAACGAAGTGAAAAGCTTAATGCGATAACATATGATAAACATAATTTAAGGAACATTACCTCAGTTTTATGCCTGCAGCTGAAAAAGGCTCTACAACCAAAATTGCGAAAGTGAAACAAATAAATAATAAAATCGTATGGTCACGTGGCGGTAGTGACTGCGTTTAAAAAGTATATTTGACACAATTCCCTGAAAGGACAAATCATCTACATCTACTACACAGATATTTCGCAAGCCACCGAACAGGACGTGGCTGAGGGTACGCTGTACCACTACTTGTCGCACAGAGAGCGAGGGAAAAACGACTGTCTGTATGCTTCCGTATGAGCCCTAATTTCTCGTGTCTTATCTTTGTTGTCCCTACGCGCAGTGTATGTTGGCGGCGGTAGAATCGTTCGTCAGTCAGCTTCAGATGCCGGTTCTCTAAAGTTTCTCAATAGTCTTTCTCGAAAAGAACGTCGCCTTTCCTCTAGGGATTCCCATTTGAGCTCCCGAGGCATCTCCTACCGGTAACGAACCGGCAGCCCTCCTCTTAATTGCTCGATATCTTCCTTCAGTCCGACCTGGTAGAACACCAAACACACGAGCAGCACTCAAGAATATGTCGCACTTGCGTCCCATATACGGTCTCCTACAAGTGAACCACTCTTCCCTAAAATTCTCCCAATAAACCGAAGTCTATCAATCGCCTTCCATACCACAGTTCTCACATGACATCATCATGTGAAGTCATATCAGCTCTCTAAAGAGTGCTGATTACTAAAGTGAATGGAAGCGAATGTGAGTGAAGGAGTTCAGAAACTATCCACTTTTAGCGTTTCAGCTGTGCAATTGTTCGCTCTGGCCTCTAGAGTACTATTTATAGGCACCACGTTTTGTAATTAAAATGCTTTTGTAATTACAGTTCCGGAACTCCTGAATAAAATTCTTGCAGCTGTCACAGTGTACGTACTTTTTTCTACTTCTTCTGTCGAGCTTTGTTTTGATGTGATTTACACTACTGGCCATTAAAATTGCTACACCACCAAGATGACGTGCTACAGACGCGAAATTTAACCAACAGGAAGAAGATGCTGTGATATGCAAATGATTAGCTTTTCTGAGCATTCACACAAGGTTGGCGCCGGTGGCGACACTACAACGTGCTGACATGAGGAAAGATTCCAACCGATTTCTCATACACAAACAGCAGTGGACCGGCGTTGCCTGGTGAAACGTTGTTGTGATGCCTCGTGTAAGGAAGAGAAATGCGTACCATCACGTTTCCGACTTTGATGAAGGTCAGATTGTAGCCTATCGCGATTGCAGTTTATCGTATAGCGACATTGCTGCTCGCGTCTGTCGAGATCCAATGACTGTTAGCAGAATATGGAATCGATGGGTTCAGGAGGGTAATACGGAACGCCGTGCTGGATTCCAACGACCTCGTATCACTAGCAATCGAGATGACAGGCATCATATCCGCATGGTTGTAACGGATCGTGCAGCCACGTCTCGATCCCTGAGTCAACAGAAGGTGACGTTTGCAAGACAACAACCATCTGGACGAACAGTTCGACGACGTTTGCAGCAGCATGGACTATCAGCTCGAAGACCATGGCTGGGGTTACCCTCGACGCTGCATCACAGACGGGAGCGCCTGCGATGGTGTACTCAACGACGAACCTGGGTGCACGAATGGCAAAACGTCATTTTTTCGGATGAATCCAGGTTCTGTTTACAGCATCATGATGGTCGCATCCGTGTTTGGCGACATCGCGGTGAACGCACATTGGAACCGTGTATTCGTCATCGCCATACTGGCGTATCATCCAGCGTGATTGCCTGGGGTGCCATTGGTTACACGTCTCGGTCACCTCTTGTTCGCATTGACGGCACTTTGACAGTGGACGTTACATTTCAGATGTGTTATGACCCGTGGCTCTACCCTTCATTCGATCCCTGAGAAACCCTACATTTCAGCAGGATAATGCACGACCACATGTTGCAGATCCTGTACGGGCCTTTCTGGGTACAGAAAATGTTCGACTCCTGCCCTACCCAGCACATTCTCCAGATCTCTCACCAACTGAAAACGTCTGGCCATTGGTGGCTGAGCAACTGGCTCGTCACAATACGCCAGTCACTATTCTTGATGAACTGTAGTATCGTGTTGAAGCTGCATGGGCAGCTGTACCTGTACATGCCATCCAAGCTCCGTTTGACTCAATGCCCAGGCGTATCAATGCCGTTATTGCGGCCAGAGGTGGTTGTTCTGGGTACTGATTTCTCAGGATCTATGCACCCAAATTGCGTGAAAATGTAATCACATGTCAGTTCTAGTATAATATATTTGTCCAATGAATACCCGTTTATCATCTGCATTTCTTCTTGGTGTAGCAATTTTAATGGCCAGTAGTGTAATTTTGAATTCAGGCAGAACTTTGCTGGACACCATGTACCTTCCTGGAAGCTTGCTGCCGTACGTCAGTCCCTGACGACGGACTTGTGTTGCAGGTTGCTTGCTGCTGGTGATGGCGGAGGTGTGCAGGGCGCAGCTGTGCTCTAACTGCGAGTGCCTGCCTGAGCCGGTGTACCGGCCGCTGTGCGCCCGCCAGGAGGGTACCGGCAAGTACCGGGGCTTCCGGTCTCTCTGCGAGCTCCAGTGCTCCAACCGCTGCCGCAAGAACAGTAAGTGCTCCGCAATCTGCGTCCTAGGAATGGCGGTTATCGCTGAAACAACCGGTTTTCGGATCTATTTGTTTTTTATTTTTCAACACCAGTTTTGCCGAACTGTTAAAAACGCTCAAAGTAACAGGTTTCTGAAATAACCGACTTTCGGTTTTTTATCATGTTTTTTCCTGTAATAAATGTAGAACTCGAACAAAGACTGAAAAATTTCGATTGCCTCTTTTTCAACATACATGTAATCAAAACACTAAATTAAATGAGCAAATGAAAGAAAACTTAGTTTGAACTCCATTCGCTGCTTTTCTCTGAAAGTGACAGGTGGTTAACTTCTACAAAAGTCACCAGTATTCTCTTGTAGATGCTAATTTTTTGATGCAGTCTGGGAGCATACCACTATTTGGACATTAAGGGTGAAAACTGTGGCTGAAGCACTCTATTTTTCGTGTTAATTTGTCCGTTCTCAAATGCTAAAAGCAGAGAAAGGCATGTTACGTAGACGCAGGCAGCAAATCAGCTGTTTTCTGTTTTTATTGTAACTATGAATGAACTGATAATTTTAACCAGAATGAGATTTTCACTCTGCAGTGGAGTGTGCGCTGATATGAAACTTCCTGGCAGATTAAAACAGTGTGCCGGACCGAGACTCGAAATCGGGACTTCTGCCTTTCGCGGGCAAGTGCTTCTTCGAAGTTTGGAAGGTAGGAGACGAGGTACTGGCGGAATTAAAGCTCTGAGGACGGGGCGTGAGTCGTGCTTGGGTAGCTCAGTTGGTGGTAGCTCAGCGTGTTCGGTCAGAGGGTTATGTGCCCTCTGTAATAAAAAAAAACTGAGTTAATCGATAAACAACGAACTTAAACGGATGTCTTACGACGTCCGCTCCGAGCAGATGCAACGAACATAAAAAAAATAGCCGGCACGGTAGCTCAGCGTGTTCGGCCAGAGGGCTGCGTGCTCTCTGTAATAAAAAAACTGAGTCAAGGAACCAACGATCACTTTGAACGGATGTCTTGTGACGTCCGCCCCGACCAAATATTTTACGCCGGCACGGTAGCTCAGCGTGTTCGGTCAGAGGGTTAGCAGCCCTCTGTAATAAAAAAACTGAGCTAATCGATCAACAACGAACTTAACCGGATGTCTTATGACGTCCGCCCCGAGCAGATGCAACGAACAAAAGTAAACAAAATGAGACTAAAAAAAAAAAAGGTAGAGCACTTGCCCGCAAAGGCAAAGGTCCCGAGCTCGAGTCTCAGTCCGGCACACAGTTTTAATCTGCCAGGAAGTTTCATGATAATTTTAAGTTTCCTCCTTACAATACGTCACAAGTTTGTTGTGAGTTCTCCCATTTTTTAATCTAACAGAGTAATGAAGCATTGTACTTCATTGATACCGCACTTCGTAAACTAAACCCAGACTGGGGATGTGCCATTCTGTAATACAGTTGATATCCAACGACGATAGTGAGAAACTACCAATAGGTCAGATGGGGGAAGTCTTGCACACTGTATGGACATGCATACCAACTAATACGCCACGCCACATTATAACAGGTACATCATTGTCTCGGCAATGTTGTTCCAATTCTTATGCCATGTGTATGTTGCTCGTTTCTATCACCATTGTTGTTAAAATAGCACTGATAGGTTTTGCCATTTTCTGTGATAACGGAATATTTCAAAGCAATGCAAATTTTGCGAATAAAAATTACTTTAAAAAGGGTTTGTTTAAAAACGAAAAAACTTTAGCTCTGCTGCTATGGCTATTTGACATTTCGGTTTTTAACCGGGTTATTAGTGAAAAGAAAAGTACCTGTTATAACCGACACCAAACAAATACCGAAAAATACCGGTTATTCGGAACTAAAATATTGCTATCGGTGTTAACCGGTCGATGTTCCCATCCATACTGCGTCCTCCTCAGTATACTTTAGAATACATCATAACTTTACGCGGATTGCGGTAGCGTTACGGAAACCTCATACTACAGGGCGGTCCAAAAGTCTGGAAACACCCTCATAAAATTCAAATGGAGTAGCAAACAATGAAACAGAGTCCCTACACTCGAGGAACGGGAAGGGGGAAACTTTATAGGCTATGCCACCAACATGGCGGCCACCTTGAAAGCCGCCATCTTGGATTCAACTCCAAAATTTCAAATGGGAATGTGGCCATGTGACATATCAAACAGCTAGAGAATTTCACCAGAAAAACAATGCCGTTGTTACTTTAAACATAGCTTTATTCATTCTCGGGTTATAGCCATTTACATGTGGCAGCGGTGGGACGTTCGGCAGCATGTGTGTTATGTGCCGAAGAGACATTACGCCGATGTTACACAGTCACGAGAGACCACCAACAGTCATAGGAATGGCTCGATATGTTGTCCATTATGTTGGATTGTTAATGCTATCGTCCAAACCCAGTCCTGATGAACTTTGACCAACACATCTGGCTGAATTTGACCACACCCATCAACAATGTGCTGCTTTAGATGATGGAAATCTCGTATTTTCACAGAATAAACCAGTGCTTTGACATGACTCCAAAGATAAAAATCCAAAGGAGTCAAATCTGGTGAACTTGGTGGCCACTCCACAGCACCCCTATGACCAATCCACTTTTGAGGGAACTGCACATCCAGGTATGCTCGCACATTGTGCCCCTAATGTGGTGGAGCTCCATCATGCTGGAAGAATTCCGGAAATGTTCCGTCCTCTGTTAACAACAAGGGAAACACTTCTTCATCCAATAACCTCACATACTCGTTGGCTGTTAACGTACCATCAATAAAAAAAATCCAACGACTTTGGTACCCCACACCCCACACCACACCAGACCATCACTTTTGTGAGTCGACCGTTTTGGAAGCATCAATCCATTGCGGATATGTGTCGGACCAGTATCTGTGATTCTGCTTGTTCACTTCACCACTGATAAAGAAATGGGCTTCATCACTGAACAGCACCTGATAGGGGAAACGTGGGTTTATCTGCAGCTGCTGTGTCACCCATTCTGCGAACTGAACCCGACTATCTGGGTCATCCTCGTACAGATGTTGGAGCAGCTGAATTTTGAACGGGTGCCATTTGTGCTGCGATAAAATTCGCAGTATGGAGGTACAGCTAACCCCACATTCTTGTGACAGACGACGAGTACTCGGACTCTTGCTAAATAATGCCAACACGCTCACTGTTGTTGCTTCATCGGTGGCGGATTTTGGTCTTCCAGCCTTAGGTTTATCTGCGACAGAACCTGTTGCTCAGAATTTGGCCAAAAGCTTGGCAAATGCGCTGCGAGTGATGGGCTGTCTGGTTGGGTGACGACTGTGCTTCTTTCTCCTGATATCAAGATGATTTCAATGCGTTCTTCATGTGTTAAAGACGTTTTGTAACCTGAAAATAAGGAAACAATGATTAAAACGTTAGCATGAGTAAATGATATCTAACAGTTAAACACATGTAACATAGCAGGCATGGGATAGTCACTTTGCACCGTTTCAGACTCCATTTTATGACTTCTCAATGCGTAATACTCACGCTGCCGAGCTTCCCACTGCTGCTGCTATAACCCGAGAATGAATAAAGCTATGTTTAAAATAACAACGGCATTGTTTTCTGGTGAAATTCTCTAGGTGTTTGATATGTCACATGACCACATTCCCATTTGAAATTTTGGAGTTGAATCCAAGATGGCGGCTTTCAAGATGGCCGCCATCTTGATAGCATAGCCTATAAAGTTTCCCCCTTCCCGTTCCTCGTGTGTAGGGACTCTGTTTCATTGTTTGCTACTCCATTCGAATTTTATGAGGGTGTTTCCGGACTTTTGGACCACCCTGTACTTTTTACCTTAAACGATGCAAACTGGACCCTCTTAGGAACGCTTAGTTCTCTGATTGCCTGTGGCAAACAGTTAAAAAACCCTTTTTTTCTCAGCAACGGGTAGCTGAATGAAGTTGAAATTTACGTTTCCTTGGTGGTGGAAAACATTTAAGAGTTTTAACCCTTTTCGCTGCTATGGGCTTGTATACATGCCCTGCTACGGCTTTCTCCAGTTATTGTGGACGTGTATATGCGCGCCACTTTGGTTTTCATTCTGAACTATGGATGTCTGAATGCGTCCTGAGCCGCCGACCCCCCCCCCCCCCCTCCCCCGCCTACTGCTGCAGACGAGTTACTTCCATATCTCGGTTAATAAAAATTTCGAATATATGTGCCTCATTGCGTGCTATCATTTGATATCTTGAATCGTATATGAGATATGACGATTGTTATGACAACATGATTCGCGATACGCAAGGACGTGAATGTGCGCTTCGCACGAGGCCGTCCTTCAGCAATAAAACTCAATAACTCCAAAAAGAAGTGAGATATCCTTCTGATCTCAGCTTTAAATAAAATTCAAGTATCTTTTATACATTTCGTTCACTGCAATGAATGAACTAAAAACAGTCATATGCAAAGTTTACGCATTGCGTTTTTACTTCGGCAAAATTTAAAAATTTTGCGACCGATCGGACTTCACGTTCCGGATAGCCCTCGTGTATATGGAAGACTATGCGCAGAAGCCAGTAGTTTTCTCACCTTGTAGAGGACCGCTGCAAAGACGATGGAATCGTCGGTTCTATAGTACTTTAGAGTTGCAAAATGATGTAGTATGTTGTCCAACAGAAGTTTACTCCAAGTTGTTACAATAGTTTCTTTTTTGTTTATCTTTAACTAAATTATAAATAATCTGCTGAATTTGTTGTAAGTAGTTAAAGTCAATAAATCTTTCCTACCATCCATATTTATCACATCTAATGGCCTACCCCCTTATCACACATCGCCACACATAAATGTTCCGCACGAAGCATGAAATATGGTCGAATTGTAGTTCATGTTTCTTGACATTGTCAACGTTGGAGATAAGCGATCTCTCGTAATTTTCAATTAAGGATTAAAGATCCTCGACGTCAAGATCTCAAATAAATTTTTATTTCGGTTACTAGTTTCAGCTACACACGAGCCATTTAGGGTCATAAAAACATTCTCGATTAGTGTAATAGTCATAACGGCTGAACACATCGATCAAATCTTTTTTAAAATGACAAAATCCACACGGAACGTGTAGGTAATATAACTTTACACTGTTCATAACCAATCAAATATAGCAAAAGTCATAGAAATAAGGCTTTATACCGTTAAAACTTAGTAACTACCACATTGTAATCAGTGTTTGTAATATCCCACAGCAGAGAGCGTCACGAGTAAGTTATTAGATCACCTTGTAATAAAAATTTACTTACGACCTTGACCTCGAGGATCTTCAGTCCTTAATATAACAATTTTAGTTCGTTTGTGACATATGTTTCGATTTCACCGATGATGTCATTCTATTTTGAGCAGAGTACATGTTCGTGGCTCAACAGCGCTGTGGCAAATACCTGGCGAAGCTAACCAGCACGACAACGTCGACCTCACCGACGTCAGAGGTGGACTCGGGGGGCGGAGACGGCAGGCCAGTGGGGGCAGTTGAAGAGGGCAGTCTGCTGGGGCCTCTGATGCACCTGCTGCTGGGAGCGGCGCAGGGCTAGGGAAGGGTCTAGAGCGCCCCTTCTAGCATAGAGGCAGCTGCTCCTTGGCCGCGACGTCATGTGGGAAGGCCGACTGACTGTAGGCACCCAGCGCCCCGCTACTACAAGGAGGAGTACCAGCAAGTGACCAATTCAGCGTAGGCACTCCAGATAGGACGCTTTATTTTTTCAAATATGAAAATGTGATGGTGTTCTATTTTGGACTAGTTACTGTTAGGTGTGTGACTACAGCAATAAGGGCATATTTTCGAATCAATATTGCCGCACGCTTAGTACAGACAGTTGTTCTAATCAACTAGATTCGTGTGCTCGAAACAGAACAAAGTACAAATCAACAAAAAACTAATCATTGTGTATATGTATATTTTAGTTCTTTGTCAATAAATTATTAACTTCAATATTCATATCGTCTTTGTTTGTTGTACAGTTGTATTCTTTTTCCTGAACGGAGAATAAAAATACCCATGAAATATTCCAGTTACTCCTCCATTTTTCAATAAGTTTCGCTTTTCAGGCAGCAAAATAAGTCCCAATGTACAGGGGATACAAAATGTAGACTGACTAAACAAGAAAAACGTTTCTGAATAAGAGAAATTCATCAAAGTCAGATATAAATTTAAGAGTTAGCAACTCTTTTCTGAGTGTATGACTGGAGCGCTGCATTGTGCAGAGGTGAAACGTGGACGATAAATGTAAATGTCGTGTGACTAGGGCCTGCAGCCGGGTAGACCGTTCGCCGGGTGCAAGTCTCTCGATTTGACGCCACTTCGGCAACTTGCGCGTCGATGGGGATCAAATGATGATTAGGACAACACAACACCCAGTCCCTAAGTGGAGAAAATCTCCGACCCAGCCGGGAATCGAACCCGGGCCCTTAGGACTGACATTCTGGAGACGCGCTGATCACTTTTTTTGTCTCATTTTGTTCTACATTGTTCGTTGAATTTGTTCGGGGCGGACGTCCGATGACACCCATTTAGGTTCTTAGTTCATCCATTCACTCAGTTTTTTATTACAGAGGGTAGAACCATTCAGCTACCGGGGGCGAACTAACGTGGACGATAAACAACTCAGACAAGAAGAGATCAAAAGCTTTTCAAATGTGGTGCTAAAAATCAATGTTTAAAATTAGGTGGCTGTATATAATAACTAATGAGGAGGCACTGAATCGATAAATGTGAAGAAGATTAAATCCCACAGTTCCTAAATATTTTAAAAACTTCACGATTCAGTGCCAAGAGCTGTCGATAAAAATTTCCCTTGTTATTCAACCAGTATCTGTCCACAGACTATCAGATGTCATAAAATATTTACAACAGCTTTCAAACAATGGAAAATCGAGGATGGCATGTAATAATATCATGAAAAGGATAGTTGCTACTCACCATATAGCGGAGATGTTGAGTCGCAGAGAGGCGCAACAAAAAGACTGCCGGAAAGTTAGATTTCGGCCAACAAGGTCTTTGTCGAAAATAACACACACAAACACACGCTCACGCAACCGCAACTCAAACACACAGGACCACAGTCTCTGGCAGCTGGAGCCAGAGACTGTGGTCACGTTTGTCTGAGTTGCTTAGCGCACGTGCGCGAGACTGTGTGTTCGTGTGTGTGTGTGTGTGTGTGTGTGTGTGTGTGTGTGTGTGTAGTCTGTTTTCGACGAAAGCCTTTTTGGCCGAGAACTAACTTTACAGCAGCTTTCAAGACAATATAAAATCAGGTTCCAGGTGGTGATAGTTAAACTGACATTGTTCTCAGTGCTGCATTACTGGCTGTATACACAGCAGAACGCTGAAACATCATAGATATGTTCATTTATCGGTGCACCAGCAGAGTAAGCAGAAAAAAGGTAAGAAGTTGAAGTTTTCTGTACAAAACACATATGTATTTGCGACAGTCTTTTTGTTGTGCCTATCTGCGGCTCAGCATCTCCGCAATATGGTGAGTAGCAAGTTTCCTTTTCATAATATTGTTTATATACTATAGCGCCAAAGAAACTGGTATAGGCATGCGTATTAAAATACAGAGACATGTAAGCAGGCAGAATATGGCGCTGCGGTCGGAAACGCCTATACAAGACAAGTGTCTGGCGCAGTATCAAGATTTGAATTTGAACATGGTGTTATTGTCGGCGCACGAGCGATGGGACACAGCATCTCCGAGGTAGCGATGAAGTGGGGATTTTCCCCTATGACCATTTCACGTGTGTACCGGGAATATAAGGAATCCGGTAAAACATCAAATCTCCGCCATCGGTGCGGCCGGAAAAAGATCCTGCAAGAATGGGATCAACGACGATCGAAGAGAATCGTTCAGCGTGACAGAAGTGCAACACTTCCGCAAATTGCTGCAGATTTCATTGTTGGGCCATCAACATGTGCAGCGTGCGAACCATTCAATGAAACATCGTCGATATGGGATTTCGGAGCCGAAGGCCCACTTATGTACTCGACTGCACGGCACAAAGCTTTACGCCTCGCCTGGGCCCATCAACACGCATAGTGGACTGTTGATGACTGGAAACATGTGGCCTGGTCGGACGAGCCTCGTCTCAAATCGTATCGAGCGGATGGACATGTACGGGTATGGAGGCAACCTCATTAAGCCATGGACCCTGCATGTCAGCAGGGGAATGTTCAAGTTGGTGGAGGCTCTGTAATGGTGTGGGGTGTGTGCAATTGGAGTGATATGGGACCCCTGATTCATTTAGATATGACTCTGACAGGTGACACGTACATATGCATCCTGTCTAATCACCTGCATCCATTCATGCACATTGTACATTCCGACAGACTTTGGCAATTCCAGCAGGACAATGCGACATCCCACCCGTCCAGAATTGGTACAGAGTGGCTCCAGGAACACTCTTCTGAGTTTAGACACTTCCGCTGGCCAGCAGTCTCCTCAGACATGAACATTATTGAGCATATCTGGTATGCCTTGCAACGTGCTGTCCAAAAGAGATCTCCATCTCCTCGTACGGTTACGCATTTATGGATAGCCCTTCAGGATTCATGATGTCAATTCCCTCCAGCACTACTTCAGACATTAGTCGAGTCCATGCCACGTCGTGTTGCGGCACTTCCGCATGCTCGTGGGGGCCCTACACGATGTTAGACGTGTGTACCAGTTTCTTTCCCTCTTCAGTGGATATATGACTTGTAAATCAGTTTGTCACTATTGCCTTAGCGATTTTCAACAGTACTATAAATCGAGAGAATGATTACAGTGCACTATGTGCAACCTATGTACGACTACATGCTGTATTGTTGCCAAATTTATTCAATATGGCGGCGATGCCGTCATCCAAGATGGCGGCATGTAGACTTGGCAACACTACATGACGCCATCCAAGATGGCGGCTTTTGGCGGGAAAATAGGCCAATTGTGCTATGTCCACTAACCTAACCTCCAGAAAAAATGTTGGCAATTTTGAATTTTGGTGCGAAAATAGACCAGTTGGGCTAGGTCCACTAACCTAACCCTCCAGAAAAAATTGGCACGAAGTTTGAATTCCAACAGGATAATGGTGGGCTTCTCATTATTATTTATTATCATTTATTATTATTTATGTTCATTTATTAGTATTATTAATTATTATTGATTATTATTTATTAACATTCAATACCATTCATTATCATTTATTATCATTTCTTATTATTTATTATTATTATTATTTATTATTATTATTGGCCTACTTCCACTAGAAAATTCCCTCCAAATTCAAATTCCAAAACGATAATGGCTGCAAAACCATATTTCTCTTTATTATTATTCATTATCATTCATCATTTATTATTATTTGTTATCATTTATTATTTATTATTATTTATTATCATTTATTATTATTTATTATTATTGACCTACTTCCACTAACATAGAAAATCCCACCATGTTCAAATTGACATGCCATAATCTCTGGAAAACCGTATTTCTATTTATTATAATTATTATTATTTATTATTATTTATTAGCATTTATTATCATTAATTATTATTTATTATTATTTATTCAAGATGGTCGATTTTTGTGGCAAGAAAGCTAATTCCCTTACATCCATAACAAAAAATCTGTCACAAATTCAAATTCAAACACGATAATCTGTCACACCTACGAAAAAAAAAAAGAAACCAATTCGGCCATATGCAGTAACCTAAGTCCACCTCATCCTACGAAGTTTGAATTTTTCGCTGTCACTTATTGTTTCACTCCTAAGCTATGAAAATCGCGTCAAATAATAATAAAGTGCACTTTTACTAACGTAAGTCACCTCCTGTGAATTCTTGGGAAAAGGACTGAAGTCTTTATTATAAACAGTACCGTAATCACTTGTTCTCCAACAGAGTACACATTCTACAGGTCGCAGTCCAGCCGCCATGAGGTCCCCAGTCCAACTGAATTAGTTCATATGGTCGCCGCCGACCCACACCGGAGCGCGCGCCACCGGCAAGCGAGCGGTGTCATGTTGCACAGTCGGCAGACACGCAAACAGCTCCTAATTTCACTGCATAATATCAAACGGCTCTTAAATAATGCAGTACACATAATGTAAACATCATCAGTACTCGTAATCTGTCCAAATAACGCATAGCAAAATACTCAACAGACGCGCACAATCAACCTGTCCCACACTGTCACACGTCCGACAGCTCTGGATTCACTCAAAGGTCTCTGTTCGACCCCTCAAACATGACTTGATCACAGCCGCATTCACACCTAACACCTGAGAAATTCATATCACCTAGACGCCGAACATGACTATCCAAGCCAGGCCGCGCGCGTCGTCTGCCACCGTACTAACTCAGTACGGTCCAACACACATGTTAAGGCCGCATTCCATTGCTTGTCGGCCTATTTGCGACACATCTCCACCTTCACGTCTGTTGTCAGAATAGCCGAGAGCGAGTTCACACACACATCGTCTTCACACATCCCAGTGCTGCCCTCCCCTCACAATCTAAAATGATCATCATACTATGTAAAAAAAATAAGAGCCCCTATTCAAATTCTTACCCTAACAGAACTTGGTCACGAAAATAATACTGAATGCGCTGCTAACGTCTTAACCTTCCCGCTCTCAACATACGCAAAAGTTCTCAACCCTCCTATATCCCAGAACAACCGATTAATCATTCTTATTCCTTCTTATCGAATTTACAGGCCTAATTTCCTAAGGACCCATTATCGAAGTACCATCCTGCTTTTCTTTATGAGGTTTTCTGTGCTTACTTTTCCAGAGATCGCTAAATTAACCCCACAGCCCCCTCAGTTTATATATACAAACACACACACACACACACACACACACACACACACACACACGGTCATCCTCTCTACTCATCGCATAACATAAGCAATACTAACTTTACAATCCCTACACAATGTAAGCCACAGTAACTTCAAAATACCGACTATATGCCCCAATGCTCTCCATTCCTAAGGAAGCGCTGTGAACCTGCTCTTTCTTTCTACACACGTGACACTCAGCGGTAATCAGCCCTTCTACATCAACGGATAGATGTCCCTCTCAGAATTGTTCCACAATTTCGGCGATCGCTTCCCCTCAACACAAATGCGTTACTTTCTCTTCCTCCTTGCCTTCTCGCTTTTTTTTCTAGAAACATCTCCACGCTCATAGACTACAAGAACACACCAAAATTTTTCGAAGTACAGCAGCCTGTAAACCACTGAATAACTAGAAACAAACAGACCAAAAAATGATATTCGCACTCTCGAATACCGAAGTCGTTGATGTCATTATACTTACAGTTAAATGTTGTGATCGTGGTCTCAATTGGCTGGTATTCGACAATGAGCTAAGTATCCGAAATACACTCTCTTGACCCCTGTTACTCTGGGAATATCTCTACCGTCCTTACAACTTCCTCTCTACTCATCACATAACATAAACAATATTAACTTTACAATGCCATATATACAGACGCTACACAATGTATACCACATTAACTTTACAATACAGTATATAGACATTTGACACTAAACAGTGTACTTATCCAGTATATCTCTACAGCATGCGAAAAAATTTCCTATTCTTACAGCGTCTATATACCCCAATGCTCTCCAATCTTAGGAAAGCACCGTCAACCTGCTCTTTCTCTCTGCAGACCCGACACTCAGAGCTAATCTTCCCTCTTACATCAACGGACCTAAGTCACCCTCAGAACTCTTTTTACAAATTCAGTATCATCCTACCCTCAGCACAAACGCCTTACTCTTTCTCCTTCCTTGTCTGTTCGCTTTTCTACAGACAATCTCAGACTCATAGACTGCAAGAACACATGTATTTTCCCCATAATATTACACGATTTTAGCTATACTTCTCAATATCATGCACTAGGCTACACCCTATCGATCACTAGTTCATCATAATACCCAAGATATAGACTTCAAATTAATTCTCTACAAACGCTGAACTTCATCTATGTGCAGCATGCTGTAAACCACTGACTAACTAGAAACAAACATACGCAAAATATTTCCACTCTGAATACCAGTCAGTCATGTAACATATTCGAGATCTTGGCTATAGTTTACACGTCAACTAAGGTCTGTCCCAGGTCTAGAGAACAGACAAGCTTGTATGCAACACACCACAATCGATCTTCACTCAACTAAATAAAGGAAGCAAATGTGCAGAAGTAGTCAACCGAACAATCTACATCCCATCGAATAACACTCAAACCCAAATCAATCATCTTCTCAGATTCTGACTTGACACCAAAGCTGCCCAACACATACTATTACTTCGCTGTTTGGTCGTCTAGAGTACATCAAAGTTAACTCTTACATATCGATACACAGTTCTCTGCTTTCGGACAGCTGCTCCAGTTATTTATTATTATTTATTATCATTTATGGTCATTTATTATTATTTATTATAATTTATTATTTCTTATTATTTACATCATACGCGTGTGTTCGCCACGAGGTCCGGAGTCCAACTGGGTTAGTACACATCGCCACCAGCAGAGGGCCTCATTCAAGATGTCTGATTTTGGTAGGGAGTTTGAATTTTGGCGGAAGATCATACAATTCGTTTACCTAACAAAAATTGCTCCAAGTTCAACTGTGTTTAGCTCCTATCACAAGCACCAGAGCGCTCTGTCATCGCGTCAGATGATTACGCAATTACTGTTATTCAAGATGGCTGCACCCAGTGCAAAACGTGTCACCTTTCCCGAACCTGCACATTACAGTAAAATTCCAACTTCGCTTTAGTCACAGCCTACACATCGTTCAGCTGATCCCATTTCCAGATCTTTGCGCATCTGATATCTGCAATTTAAGTCCGAGAAAGATATATCCATTACCTTCTGCAGCCTGATTACAAACAGAACGACCTCATTTACTGCAACAGGACCTTGTCTTGACCATTCGCCGGAAATGCGAGCTCCGTCGGCGGCATTTCAAAGCCACATATCTGTCCATCTAAACAGCCGTCCACTCAGCCCCAGGACCAGCATGCCGAAGTGGGCTCTCTCTATACCTGCTCTCCAGTTATTGTCTAACCACATACACTGCACAAATGGATTCCTGAATAGCGCAGGTCTCTATCCTCTCCTGCATCTCCAACTCGACATGTAAACACTGTCTCTCCCCCTGCCAGCGAACCCGACGTCATTCACGCTGCGCTGACAATTTCCACTCACAAATCTTAAACACTCTCATATATAAGAGCCTATTCACTCCTTCCAAAACTCACTTAACAAAAAAAAAAAAAAACATTCTCCCTTCCTAAGCATATATTAGTATGCGTTTAGAACTAATAGACAAACATAATTCCAAGCACAAATCATACATACAGGGTGTTTCAAAAATGACCGGTATATTTGAAACGGTAATAAAAACTAAACGAGCAGCGATAGAAATACACCGTTTGTTGCAATATGCTTGGGACAACAGTACATTTTCAGGCGGACAAACTTTCGAAATTACAGTAGTTACAATTTTCAACAACAGATGGCGCTGCAAGTGATGTGAAAGAGATAGAAGACAACACAGTCTGTGGGTGCGCCATTCTGTACGTCGTCTTTCTGCTGTAAGCGTGTGCTGTTCACAACGTGCAAGTGTGCTGTAGACAACATGGTTTATTCCTTAGAACAGAGGATTTTTCTGGTGTTGGAATTCCACCGCCTAGGATACAGTGTTGTTGCAACAAGACGAAGTTTTCAACGGAGGTTTAATGTAACCAAAGGACCGAAAAGCGATGCAATAAAGGATCTGTTTGAAAAATTTCAACGGACTGGGAACGTGACGGATGAACGTGCTGGAAAGGTAGGGCGACCGCGTACTGGAACCACAGAGGGCAACGTGCAGCTAGTGCAGCAGGTGATCCAACAGCGGCCTCGGGTTTCCATTTGCCGTGTTGCAGCTGCGGTCCAAATGACGCCAACGTCCACGTATCGTCTCATGCGCCAGAGTTTACACCTCTATCCATACAAAATTCAAACACGGCAACCCCTCAGCGCCGCTACCATTGCTGCACGAGAGACATTCGCTAACGATATAGTGCACAGGATTGATGACGGCGATATGCATGTGGGCAGCATTTGGTTTACTGACGAAGCTTAATTTTACCTGGACGGCTTCGTCAATAAACAGAACTGGCGCATATGGGGAACCAAAAAGCCCCATGTTGCAGTCCCATCGTCCCTGCATCCTCAAAAAGTACTGGCCTGGGCCGCCATTTCTTCCAAAGGAATCATTGGCCCATTTTTCAGATCCGAAACGATTACTGCATCACGCTATCTGGACATTCTTCGTGAATTTGTGGCGGTACAAACTGCCTTAGACGACACTGCGAACACCTCGTGGTTTATGCAAGATGGTGCCCGGCCACATCGCACGACCGACGTCTTTAATTTCCTGAATGAATATTTCGATGATCGTGTGATTGCTTTGGGCTATCCGAAACATACAGGAGGCGGCGTGGATTGGCCTCCCTATTCGCCAGACATGAACCCCTGTGACTTCTTTCTGTGGGGACACTTGAAAGACCAGGTGTACCGCCAGAATCCAGAAACAATTGAACAGCTGAAGCAGTACATCTCATCTGCATGTGAAGCCATTCCGCCAGACACGTTGTCAAAGGTTTCGGGTAATTTCATTCAGAGACTACGCCATATTATTGCTACGCATGGTGGATATGTGGAAAATATCGTACTATAGAGTTTCCCAGATCGCAGCGCCATCTGTTGTTGAAAATTGTAACTACTGTAATTTCGAAAGTTTGTCTGCCTGAAAATGTACTGTTGTCCCAAGCATATTGCAACAAACGGTGTATTTCTATCGCTGCTCGTTTAGTTTTTATTGCCGTTTCAAATATACCGGTCATTTTTGAAACACCCTGTATGATTAAAAAGACCTCAATTTAGGTTATCCGACATTTATTTACATGTCCTAATAATACAGTGGTAGATGAGTCGCGTCATCCACTCGCTCTATCCTTCAACACACACTTTCACAGAACTTGTTCTACTTATATACCACCCACCCCGTTATAATAATTTTGTTCAAGCATTTACGCGCCCCACATACAACCCAGCTCAATAAAACATAATAATTCCTTTTTCCACAAATAGTCATAATCGGTGAACAATTAAACGTACTAAATTACGCATACATGTAGTCAAATAAGCAAATACTTTTACCTACATACACACCCCTCTCACCGAGGATAAGGCATTTAATATTATATACTTAAACACAGACCAATGATAACAATAACTGACTCGCACCTTGTCCTTGTAATAAAGATAAAATTCATTTTCCTATACGGTAAAAAATAGCCATTTTACATCAGTGCTCCCTCAGTCGACCCAAGTCGCCCTCAGAACAGTTCAGCTAATTCGAGAGCCTTTTCCCATTGGCAGAAATGCGTCAGCCTACTCCCCTTTTATACATACATCTCCAGACTCGCGTATTAGAAGACCAAAAATATTTTTAATATAATATTATAAAATTCCCCTTGTACTCGTCGATATTAAGCACAGTCCTAGTACTTAAGCGCGCCATAGATCTCTGACTAGCCAGAATTCTTGTCCTGCACAGACATTAACACAGACTGATGCACAGCCTCTCACAGGAAACAATACCTTGCACCTTGTAAATCATATTCTTACAGTCGATAGCATAACATTGAATGATTCTAAATAAAGGACAGCCACAACACAAGGAAACTAGAATAGCCTGGTGGCGTTGTGGCGACTTTTCAAACTACGGCCTCTACATTTAAACTCATATGTCGCAATGACCCAATAGTTGATAACTCTGCCTTCCATCCCTAGTGATTGTTCATTTCGCGCACAACTACGGGATCGCC
Source organism: Schistocerca serialis cubense (assembly GCF_023864345.2). Taxonomy (NCBI): domain Eukaryota; kingdom Metazoa; phylum Arthropoda; class Insecta; order Orthoptera; family Acrididae; genus Schistocerca; species Schistocerca serialis. Next base: position 487,876,625 of record NC_064638.1, read on the forward strand.
GTTTTTGGTGCTAGCAACCCCAGAAGTTGCGGTCCATCAACCAAAATTTGTTCCCCAACTCATACAAGCATTGTCATTCAATCATTATGTGGTACCCAATGCACGGATGGTATGGATAAGACACCACGGATCTACTGTAATATTATCCATCACAACTGATATCGTGAAAAATTTTACAGCAAGTCCGACACTGGCCAATCATGTGACAGCATGTTTTACTATTTACAGTATCATAGCTAAACCATACCTCGTCTACTTTGCAAGTATCATTGCGAGCATTGATTGATGGATACCAGACAACGCTATACATATTTCTGAGACCTTGCGCATAGTACTCGATCAATCTCTCTGCGTATGGCGGTCACAAAGCAATCTCACCCTCTTACGTTAAAAGACCATCCTCACCTCGGCATTGACCAGCCAATCCCGCAACATCACTACCCAATTAATCCTCAACCGAGCAGACGAATATAGCTACGCTTCACCTCTCTTGACTGAATAGAGCTTTCCTAGTCCTAACACCTCCAAGTACACCACATTTCTCGAGATGTAACCAAGTCTTGGAGCTTAGCACACCATATCGATCTATAGTAACAGATCTCAAAGTGCCTTAATTTAATAGCATACAGTTAAGAAGAACAAGAATGGAGTGATATTTATACGCAACGTAGTTCGACACATATTTACGTAAATCATTCAATGTATCATGTGTAAAGTATTTTAGCTGCATACAACTAGAACGCAGGCTATATCACATGACTAAAGTTTCCAGATAGAACACTGGAAAAAAAAATCGACCTTCAGTAACTTGTCTTTCTCTAGAATAAATGAGTCAACCGTTAAATCGTACCTAGTTACAGCTCTGTCTCAATCGATCATCCCTTACACTCTCTGTTGTCCTTTAACACAGAGGTGAGTAAGTTTAGACGTGAATGATTCTATGTCCTCCTCAAAAGCATCAAATACAGTATTCAATTCGAGTGTATCACTGCTACCTCAGTAGACATACACTATAACACGAATTCAACGAGAAAAAATTGACTACCTTCCTTATTCCACTCGCTTCGATGTCATCGTTTTCCTACATTCCTCTTTTTGCAGCATACTTGACTCCATGTACAAATTGCTCCCTGCGAACCAAAAGATAAGCAAGTACGTCTTCATTTTCACCGCATTTCGATGTATATTAGGTTAGTTTATACCTATGCTCTAATCAGTTTTTGCATTTCTTTCGATTTTATGTCACATCCATCCATACGATCGCGACATGACCTATCGTTCTGTGTTCTAAAATTGTCTGTAAATGTTACCCGGGCAAATCCAGTCACCTCCACATTCGGAGAGCGCTTGCTCTGTTTTCTGTATGTCTGTGTACATGCACGCCTCGCGGAAGGCTCCCAGGACCAGCAGTAGACTCGAGTTAACTTTCGAATGTGGATCCACCGGGAGTTATATCGAGAGCGGTGTTCAGATGCGAATCCACAATACGCCGCACACGGGGTAGTGTTTGAAAGGTGGATCCACCTTGCACAAGGTAGGAAGCTACATTCGAATGCAGATCCACAGTATAGAATACCCGAGTTAGCATTCAAGTGTAGATCTGCTGCGTACTATATATCCGAAGCTGTGTCCGGGGGCGGATCCACCCCACGCAGCATCTGCGATAGGGTTCACGGGTGGACCAAGCACGTGTTATGTCCGGACAAGTATTCTATGCTCGAAGTATGGTCCACCAGCCGATGGGACTGAGTCCTTGGAGCCGCCCGCGAGGAGTGCATGTACACAGACATACAGAAAACAGAGCAAGCTCTCTCCGAATGTGGAAGTGACTGGATACGCTTGGGTTACATTTACAGGCAATTTTAGAACACAGAACGATAGGTAATGTCGCGGTCGCATGGATGGATGTGACATAAAATCGAAAGAAATGCGAAAACTGATTAGCGCATAGGTATAAACTAACCTAATATATATTGAAATGCGGTGAAAATGAGGACGTACTTGCTTATCTTCTGGTTCGCAGGGAGCAATTTGTACATGGAGTCAAGTATGCTGCAAAAAGAGGAATGAGGGAAAACGATGACATCGAAACGAGTGGAATAAGGAAGGTAGTCAATTTTTTCTCGTTGAGTTCGTATTATAGTGTTTGTCCACCCTAGCAATCGTCTATATATTTTTCTACATTAGCTGCTATTTTTTTGCTGCTTTTGTCTTGCTCGTGAAGTATAGTTCCGCCTATCTCTTCGATCTTTTTGTTTTGCTGGTGAATGGTCTCATTTTATACTCGGATTACAAGTGTAACTTGCTCTTGAAATTGATTAAATGGCTCTATGTGCTGACTGAGGCGTTAATTAAGACACGTTTCTTGTTGTTCAAAACATTCGTTAATTTGTTGTTCTATACTGTGTCAGTTCCTCTTGTTTTTGTGTCTGTTGGTTCATCGTGTCACTAATTTCAGTGAAACGTCCGTCTTGTTTCTGTTGTGACTTTTTATTGCCATCCATGATTTGTTGAAATATTATCATAATGGCATTATTCGATAACTGACCATCAGTGATTAAAGTATTTTGCATAAACTGTTCAACAGCGTCAGCATTTGACATTTCTGTTGAAGTTTGGGTATTGTCATTTTGATTGGATTCTAAAAGTAAATGATCAGAATGCAAATTTTGTACATAGGAAGTATGTGTATCAGTGGCTTCTGCATTTGTGAAATTTGCCATCTGATTAATTGCGAGATCATAGATACAGCAAAATTTAAGTTAGTTTGAGTGTTTGGCATTGTAGATGCATTTTCATTGTGTGTTGTGTGATGCACTATCATCAATGCAGTATTGTCAGAATTGGTATTCATTGCAACAGAGTTATTTGGCAAATGAGTATTTTTGGCATTGTTCACGACTGACAAGGGGAGGCCGCCAATTGTGAAATTCAGATCCGATTCATACTGCGCATAATAAAAGCTCATGGCCAGAGGTGTAATGTGGCAAAGCACCAAGATGCACTTCTCAGCCGTTGTCGAGAAAATCGACAGTTAAAAGAAACCGTTGCGGTGAAATACTCTCTACGATTAATAATTTTATACAGCGTCGTGGAGCGGCGACCTTCGGATTATGAACCCAGGCGCTTACCGCTGCGCCACAACGCTGTAAATAATTCTTGATCGTTGAGAGTATTTCACTGCAACGGTTTATTTTAACTGTCGATTTTCTCGACAACGGCTGAGAAGTGCATCTTGGTGCTTTGCCACATTACACCTCTGGCCATGAGCTTTTATTATGCGCAGTATGAACTGAATCTGAATTTCACAATCGGCGGCCTCCCCTTGTGAGCTACGCATAGTACAATTAATCGTTTTACGTGGATGATGCACAAACACAATCAAAGAACAAACAGACAGACAAGAAATAGCGAGTAATTTGTCATTGAACTGTTAGGGATAATTGACAGAGATTAGTAAATGTGCAGTGCAAAATTGCCAACTACACTTACTAAATAACGAAGAATAGAGTGTATGCCTGACTGTATTATTTCAAAAGATTCCAAAAGGAAATTCGATCTGCACCAAGTTGTCGCCACGTGAAACATGTACAGTCGTGCTCAAAAGTATCCAAACGACCTGAATTGCATTTCGCCTGATTCGCATGCAACCAGCATAGCGCAGCTGTCTAGCAGGTTCTCTAATCGCTCCCTGGTACAGTCGCTAAACTATTGAAAATGGTGCCAACAAGTTTCCACTAGTGAACACTGCTCTCTATCGCAATAACTCAAGATGTAAACTTATACCACGATACTAGAAAAATAACGGAACACCTTATCACAGATAAGACTGTCCTTAAGGCTTGTAATCTCACATTTATTGCAATAAATGACATACCTGAAATGTTACCACTCTCATTATTACATCAGATAAGTAATGCACGTAGTAAGTTCGTCGTATTCGTGATTTCCTCTTCAAAGTAACATATCGTACTTGTTATTTAACACAAAATTACATTAAAAAATTAAGTTATTCACGAGCAGGTAGTTGAGAATATGTATGAACTTCAGATGACTCGACGAACTGTCCGTTCTGCATATGGGTTCAAACCCAGGCCATGCAGACCAAGATTTCGCGACTGACGGAAACTAACAATCATTCCTGATTAGGCTTACAGAGAGTGATATACCTCGATTTTAGACAGTACCAGTTAGCAAATATCAACTTTAAATTACGTAACGTAAACCTTTTTAATGGACGCTAATTCCTCCCCAGCATCTATTGTCCCTGTTAACGAACTACGAGAGATGTCAAATATTGCTTATTCACAAGTAACTTACTTGAATAGCCGTGAGGTAAAGCTTTGTGTTGGACAGGGATTCGAACCTAAAACCTAATCGAATTGTTATCGAAGCACAATCAACTGTGACATATCCGATTTTCTCGGCAGTAGCTGATTGTTTTAACTGAAATAACGAAACGAAACATTAATTTTTTTCCTTCCCAGAACCCCAACCCGCCACCTATTCCTGTTATATTCTAGAGAAAACGAACGTTATATATGTGTTTGTTACACGAGCAGCGACATGTGAGCATGTTTCAACTAGAAATAATATGAAGAAGAGTTGATTGCTGACTGGGAATCGAACCCCACACATATTGTTGTTGACTACACACACAGAGACGTCAGCCACAGAATTTTTCTCCGCCAGCAACTCGGAATAACATCCTTGAACTTACAGTGATCTCTCAAATAGTTTTGTGTCCTACTGGGAGTCAAAAACGTCAGATTTCGTTAGTGTTGACAGCGAATGAAAATGCATTAAAAAATCAGAATTGTTACCCACCAGCAGATAAGTGTTCTCATGCTAGAGCTTGCTAATACATAATGAAAACTTTAGTGCCGGGCCAAGATTCGAACCCATTCACGCGCAATATGTGGAGATGTTGAGGAATCTGCAGTACTGAACAAACAACAAATAGTAGTCGAGCTGTATTGTCACGAAGGGATCAATTTCAGCGTTAAGGGCGGTCTGAGTTGCATTCCAAGCTGAGAATCAATTTCATCGACATACAGAAGCTCAAATAAAGGATGGAATAAGTGTCCTGTGAGCCTATACAGCGTTTGTTTCGTCACTAGAAATAAATAACTAGTATAAGAAAGCTTTCTGGTGATAGAGTTCCCACATTTCGCCACTCCTGACTTTATTGTGGTTCAACCTAACGTCTACTTTGTAGAGAAGGAATATCACGTTTAATGTGAATTTCAGACCTCAATGCCATTATACCTTCTTCACTTGGCGCAGCCAGAAGAGAATGGAATCTGTCTTTCCCTATTAAAAGTCATCAGCAGAAGTTGGAATCGAACCCAGACCAACAGCATAGGAACCTATCATCAATCCAACAGACCACCAAATCGTACTCAGTGTACCACATTTTTCTACCATAGCACCGTTACGGCAAACCCGATGAGAAATCCTGACACACAGGCTACCTGTAGTGGTTTGCGGCATGTTCAGTACATTCATTTACTTGGTTGACCGAATCACCATGAACTAGCCGTCTCGGTTACCCAGTGCATACATTCGACTCTATTTTGTAATCACCTAAATAAAATCACGTAACTGCCACCTACACAGAACTGCCAACAGTGCAGGATGCAGAAATTTAAATAGGAACCGTTCCTTTCCATTTGAGCTAAAGTATTGCGCTATCTGTTTGTTGAAAACATCGTGCAGTGCAAAAGAAAAGCTGTAATTGTCAGTCTCTCAGAAGTCTAGATTCGGCCAAACACATTATCTCACAGCACTGTGGAATGCCTAAGTTCTGGAGGAACTGTTGTTGACTTCTGGATCTGCTGTACGTATATGATGGGTAGTAGTGTAATGGTAAGCGTCGCGCATTGTAGAAAAGACGTCTCGAGTTCTATGAAATTCGCTGCTACATTTTTTAAAACGCAATTCTGCTGTCTCCTGAAGTTACCAAATTAATGGAACTTTGAACATAATTCCCTTCACTTCTCAAACCAAACAGCCCCATGTGGAAAAACGGCTAACTTCTGCGACATTTTGTTCTTTTCAGGTTTAATAGACGGCCAGACAGCAGATGCATCTCGAAACTTTTGTGTTATCTGTGGGGTGAGCGCATCGTGTCATCATAGAAAAGTATTTTCTACATTAGCTGTCGTCTGGCAGTGTGCATTTTATTCTTCTTCAAACCTTGTTTGACAGCTTTACCTTAGAACAAGTTTTCTACGTGGATGTAATCAATAAACTGCATGTGCATTGTCAGACTGTTACAGATAACATCTGAGGATTCGCATGTATCTTTGATGATTAATTTTTCTCTCATGTTTAGTATGGGTTTAACAACACCAAAAGAAACCTTACGAAAATTGTGCACTGTATTATAAGAAATGAAATAAAACTACCCACGATAACCTTACGACGAAAGTCTGTTTTAATAAAAGTGAGTATCTGTACACCAGCGTGCCTCTATCGGCACGAATTAGTTAAATACTACTCACTTAGATTTCTATTGGGTCTGTGTTTAAGTGGTATGCTGTGTCATACTCAACAGGTATGCAAATGTGACGTTTCATAAATAAAGTTATATGCCGCGTGAGATCTGCCGAGCGGTCTAGGGCGCTGCAGTCATGGGCTGTGCGGCTGGTCCCGGCGGAGGTTCGAGTCCTCCCTCGGGCATGGGTGTGTGTGTTTGTCCTTAGGATAATTTAGGTCAAGTAGTGTGTAAGCTTCGGGACTGATGACCATAGCAGTTAAGTCCCATTAGATTTAACACACATTTGAACATTTTTCACACACAAATAAAGTTATGTATTCCTAGAAACCAAAAATTTGCTAGTCAGCAGCGGAAAGACGCGTTACCTGTTGTGCAGCATTGTAAGTTTTTCACCATTGCACTATGAGCTGAAAGTATGTTCTTGCGATTTCCTTATCGATGTTTGATCTGACTGGTTGCAGCTCTTTCACAGAAGGGATAAAAATGTTGCAGTCTGCGAGACTGGAACCTCGACCCAGGAGAGACACTTCTTCACAGCTAAACACATCACCACACAGCTAGCAAAGAGGTATGTGTTGTCCTTAATCTCTCGAGGCCAATAGGGGGTAGAGCCCGTAAACCGCTATTTAAAGGACGAGATTAGTTGCGATTTCCACGTGCAACGGCTTTCTTGGGCTGAAAACAGTAAATTTACAATCTTTTGTTACACCTCAAGGGCTAATAAGTCAGATTATTCAATGGAAATGACAGGAAATATCAAGTGAACTTTGAGGCTTAATTCCGTGCACACCAGGAAGTAACTCGTCGATCACAGAGTTGACAAACATACCTTGCCTTGTTGCCAAATCTCAGTTATAGTACCAGCAGGAAGAAGACGAACCGAGGTGATCCTACAGCGGTCTGGGAAGTGACCGTAGCTGACGTCTCAAAGACGCGACTGCTACGGCGTGGAATACGTAATGCGTCTGATTCGGATTTCTGTAACTAGGTTTAGGGACTAGAGTGTAGTTACTAATTATACTCAGAACTGACTGCAAACTAAGCATCATAAATCAGTAACTCTCATAGTCGTTTTTATATTTCTTTCGTAACTGTACTCAAAACTAAGAAACTCATTCACGGACGTTTTCGTGCCTCGCCGATAGTCGAGCACACCAAACAAATAAAAATAAAAAAAGAAAGTGTGTGAGTGTGTGTGTGTGTGTGTGAAAGAGAGAGAGAGAGAGAGAGAGAGAGACAGGAGAGAGAGAGAGACAGAGAGAGAGAGAGAGAGAGATAAAAGTAAAAAAGAATGAGAGAGAGGGTAAAAAACTGTTGTAAAGAAATTGAATACCGCTATGAAAAGAAGTCTTTCATTAAGATGACACATTCCACGTCATTACGAAATGTCGTATTCATGATCTATGGAACAAGTATTAATCTAACCTAATCTAATCATATCATATTGCTGTCTAGCCGTGAACAGTTATGAATTATCGAAATTTTCGCCCTATCAGTAAACAGATCTAAACTTGAAAATAAAAGACGACAGTTTTTGTAATAAACCGGGTCCCCTAACAAGACCCATTCATCCCTGTTAACTAACCACAAAGGATGTCTGATATGCCTCCATTCAGAAGTAACAAAGTGTGTATGCATTTAAAGATGAATCACATTATGTGAAGTTCTGTGACGGAGATACGAACCCAACACGTAATCAGATTGTGAACTAAGTAAAATCAAATGTTACGTATCGGTTTTCCTTACCAGCTGCTAGGTGTTTGAATCTAAAATAAGGATACAAATTGTTGTGCCTGAGCGACAGGTGGAGGTCATGGTAAACAGAAATACTGTCGCCAGTAAACTTACATTAGAAAATTTTATTTTATTTGATGAACCCATAGCCATTTAAAGAAACAGGGCTCTTATTTTACTTGTACTCAAAGAACTAGAGGCGTTGAAAAATTTGGTTCTGGACTATCTCCTCTTTCCAGGATCTGAATCTCTCGGAACAGTATAGTTTAATCATTTCGTTTCATTTTCCAAGACTGCAATCTTCTCTAGGTCTCCTCCAAAGGTAAGTATGTGGGTCTGATTCCTGATCCAGTACAAAAATATTCATGATTTCATTTAAAGTCCTATCACGTGCACACCGGCCTGATAGTGAAAATTAACGTGCATTTTTAATGTATGTTCATGTGTTGCCAACAATTTCTGGTCACACACGCACATATCTTACTGTTGGTGAGTAAGCAATTGATACTTAAGCTATATTCGTGGACGATAAAGAAGAGCGATAGGAGTGTGGTTCGACTGTCGCTCAGGCACAACAATTTGTATCCTTATTTTAGATTCAAACACCTAGCAGCTGGTACGAAAAACCGATACGTAACATTTGATTTTACTTAGTTCACAATCTGATTACGTGTTGGGTTCGTATCTCCGTCACAGAACATCACATAATGTGATTCATCTTTAAATGTATACACACTTTGTTACTTCTGAATGGAGGCATATCAGACATCCTTTGTGGTTAGTTAACAGGGATGAAAGGGTCTTGATAGGAGACCCAGTTTATTACAAAAACTGTCGTCTTTTATTTTCAAGTTTAGATTTGGTTACTGATAGGGCGAAAATTTCGATAATTCATGACTGTTCACGGCAAGACAGCAATATGATATGATGAGATTAGGTTAGATTAATACTTGTTCCATAGATCAGGAATACGACATTTCGTATTGACGTGGAACGTGTCATCTTAATGAAAGACTTCTTTTCATAGCGGTATTCAATTTATTTACAACAGTTTTTTACCCTCTCTCTCATTTTTTTTTACTTTTATCTCTCTCTCTCTCTCTCTCTCTCTCTCTCTCTCTGTCTCTCTCTCTCTCCTGTCTCTCTCTCTCTCTCTCTCTCTCTCACACACACACTCACACACATTCTTTTTTTATTTTTATTTGTTTGGTGTGCTCGACTATCGGCGAGGCACGAAAACGTCCGTGAATTAGTTTCTTAGTTTTGAGTACAGTTACGAAAGAAATGTAAAAACAACTATGAGAGTTACTGATTTATGATGCTTAGTTTGCAGTCAGTTCTGAGTATAATTAGTAACTACGCTCCAGTCCCTAAACCTAGTTACAGAAATGCGAATCAGACGCATTACGTATTCTACGCCGTAGCAGTCGCGTCTTTGAGACGTCAGCTACGGTCACTTCCCAGACCGCTGTAGGATCACCTCGGTTCGTCTTCTTCCTGCTGGTACTGTAACTGAGATTTGGCAACAAGGCAAGGTATGTTTGTCAACTCTGTGATCGACGAGTTACTTCCTGGTGTGCACGGAATTAAGCCTCAAAGTTCACTTGATATTTCCTGTCATTTCCATTGAATAATCTGACTTATTAGCGCTTGAGGTGTAACAAAAGATTGTAAATTTACTGTTTTCAGCCCAGGAAAGCCGTTGCACGTGGAAATCGCAACTAATCTCGTCCTTTAAATAGCGGTTTACGAGCTCTACCAGCTATTGCCCTCGTAAGATTAAGGGCAACACATATCTCTTTGCTAGCTGTGTGGTGATGTATTGAGCTGTGAAGAAGTGTCTGTCATAGTTCGAGGTTCCAGTCTCGCAGACTGCAACATTTTTATCCCTTCTGTGAAAGAGCTACAACCAGTCAGATCAAACATCGATAAGGAAATCGCAAGAAAATACTTTCAGCTCATAGTGCAATGGTGAAAAACTTACAATGTTGCACAACAGGTAACGCCTCTTTCCACTGCTGACTAGCAAATTTTTGGTTCCTAGGAATACATAACTTTATTTATGAAATGTCACATTTGCATACCTGTTGAGTATGACACAGCATACCAGTTAAACACAGACCCAATCGAAATCTAAGTGAGTAGTATTTAACTAATTCGTGCCGATAGAGACACGCTTGTGTACAGATACTCACTTTTATTGAAACAGACTTTCGTCGTAAGGTTATCGTGGGTAGTTTTATTTCATTTCTTATATACAGTGCACAATTTTCGTACGGTTTCTTTTGGTGTTGTTAAACCCATACTAAACATCAAAGATACATACGAATCCTCAGATGTTATCTATAACAGTCTGACAATGCACATGCAGTTTATTGATTACATCCACGTAGAAAATTAGTTCTGAGGTAAAGCTGTCCAACAAGGTTTGAAGAAGAATAAAATACCACTACCAGACGACAACTAATGTAGAAAATACTTTTCTATTTTGGCACGATGCTCTCACCCCACACATAATACGAGGGCTATCCACAAAGTACATTACGTTTTGGAATTAAAAATAAATAAAGTATTGGAAATTCTTTTTATTATATACGGATGCAAGTCACACTTAAATACTACTTTTCTACATAGTTGCCATTTAAATTAAGGCACTTATCGTAGTGACGGACGAGCTTGGAAATTCCTTCGTCGTAAAATTCGCCCGCCTGCGCCTTCAACCACGTGGTTACCTCTTTTGGGACAGAAAAGGTGTGATTTTTGTGGATTTCCTGGAAAGAGGCACTACAATAAACTCTCAAAGGTATTATCAAACTCCGCACAACCTCAGAAGAGCAATACAAAACAAGCGCAGGGGAAAGTTGGGCTCAAAGATCTTGCTGATTTACGACAACGCCCGGGCCTACACAGCAAATGCCACTCGTGAAGTTCTCGAATCTTTTAAGTGGGAGTTGTTTCCTCATCCGCCGTACAGTCCCGACCTGGCACCAAGCGACTTCCACTTATTCCCAGCAATGAAGAAGTGGTTGGCTATGCAGCGTTTTGATGACGACGCACAGCTTCAAGAAGAGGTAACCACATGGTTGAAGGAGCAGGCGGCCGAATTTTACGACGAAGGAATTTCCAAGCTCGTCCATCGCTACGATAAGTGCCGTAATTTAAATGGCAACTATGTAGAAAAGTAGTAATTAAGTGTAGCTTTCATCTGTATATAATAAAAAAAATTCCAATACATTATTTATTTTTAATTCCAAAACGTAATGTACTTTGTGGATAGCCCTCGTACAATAGTTTCGAGATTCATCTGCTGTCTGGCCGTCTATTAAACCTGAAAAAAAAAAAATGTCGCAGAAGTTAGCCGTTTTTCCACATGGGGCTGTTTTGGTCTGAGAAGTGAAGGGAATTATGTTCAAAGTATCATTAAATTGGTAACTTCAGCAGACAGCATAATTGCGTTTTAAAAAAATGTAGCAGCAAATTCATAGAACTCGAGACGTCTTATCTACGGTGCGCGACACTTACCATTACGCTACTACCTATCACATACGTACAGCAGCTCCAGAAGTCAACAACAGTTCCTCCAGAACTTAGGCATTCCACAGTGTTGTGAGATAATGTGTATGGCCGGATCTAGACTTCTGAGAGACTGACAATTACAGCTTTTCTCTTGCACTGCACGATGTTTTCAACAAACAGATAGCGCAATACAGTAGCTCAAACGGAAAGGAACAATTCCTATTTAAATTTCTGCATCCTGCACTGTTGGTAGTTCTGTATAGGTGGCAGTTACGTGATTTTATTTAGGTGATTACAAAATAGAGTCGAATGTATGCACTGGGTAACCGAGACAGCTAGTTCATGGTGATTCGGTCAACCAAGTAAATGAATGTACTGAACATGCTGCAAACCACTACAGGTAGCGTGTGTGTTAGGATTTCTCATCGGGTGTGCCGCAACAGTGTTATGATAGAAAAATGTGGTACACTGAGTACGATTTGGTGGCCTGTTGGATTGATGATAGGTTCCTATGCTGTTGGTCTGGGTTCGATTCCAACTTCTGCTGATGACTTTTAATAGGGAAAGAAAGATTCCATTCTCTTCTGGCTGCGCCAAGTGAAGAAGGTATAATGGCATTGAGGTCTGAAATTCACATTAAACATGATATTCCTTCTCTACAAAGTAGACGTTAGGTTGAACCACAATAAAGTCAGGAGTGGCGAAATGTGGGAACTCTATCACCAGAAAGCTTTCTTATACTAGTTATTTATTTCTAGTGACGAAACAAACGCTATATAGGCTCACAGGACACTTATTCCATCCTTTATTTGAGCTTCTGTATGTCGATGAAATTGATTCTCAGCTTGGAATGCAACTCAGACTGCCCTTAACGCTGAATTTGATCCCTTTGTGACAATACAGCTCGACTACTATTTGTTGTTTGTTCAGTGCTGCAGATTCCTCAACATCTCCACATATTGCTCGTGAATGGGCCCGGCACTAAAGTTGTCATTATATATTAGCAAGCTCTAGCATGAGAACACTTATCTGCTGGTGGATAACAATTTTGATTTTTTAATGCATTTTCATTCGCTGTCAACACTAACGAAATCTGACGTTTTTGACTCCCAGTGGGACACAAAACTACTTGAGAGATCACTGTAAGTTCAAGGACGTTATTCCGAGTTGCTGGCGGAGAAAAATTCTGTGGCTGACGTCTCTGTGTGTGTAGTCAACAACAATATGTGTGGGGTTCGATTCCCAGTCAGCAATCAACTCTTCTTCATATTATTTCTAGTTGAAACATGCTCACATGTCGCTGCTCATGTAACAAACACATATATAACGTTCGTTTTCTCTAGAATATAACAGGAATAGGTGGCAGGTTGGAGTTCTGTGAAGGAAAAAATTAATGTTTCGTTTCATTATTTCAGTTAAAACAATCAGCTACTGCCGAGAAAATCGGATATGTCACAGTTGATTGTGCTTCGATAACAATTCGATTAGGTTTTAGGTTCGAATCCCTGTCCAACACAAAGCTTTACCTGACGGCTTTTCAAGTAAGTTACTTGTGAATAAGCAATATTTGACATTTCTCGTTGTTCGTTAACAGGGACAATAGATGCTGGGGAGGAATTAGCGTCCATTAAAAATGTTTACATTATGTAATTTAAAGTTGATATTTGCTAACTGGTACTGTCTAAAATCGAGGTATATCACTCTCTGTATGCCTAATCAGGAATGATTGTTAGTTTCCGTCAGTCGCGAAATCTTGGTCTGCATGGCCTGGGTTTGAACCCATATGCAGAACGGACAGTTCGTCGAGTCATTTGAAGTTCATACATATTCTCAACTACCTGCTCGTGAATAACTTAATTTTTTAATGTAATTTTGTGTTAAATAACAAGTACGATATGTTACTTTGAAGAGGAAATCATGAATACGACGAACTTACTACGTGCATTACCTATCTGATGTAATAATGAGAGTGGTAACATTTCAGGTATGTCATTTATTGCAATAAATGTGAGCTTACAAGCCTTAAGGACAGTCTTATCTGTGATAAGGTGTTCCCTGTTTTTTTAGTATCGTGGTATAACTTTACAGCTTGAGTTACTGCGATACAGAGCAGTGTTTGCTAGTGAAAACTTGTTGGCACCATTTTCAATAGTTAAACGACTGTACCAGGGAGCGAGTAGAGAACCTGCTAGACAGCTGCGCTATGCTGGTTGCATGCGAATGAGGCGAAATGCAATTCAGGTCTTTCGGGTACTTTTGAGCGTGACTGTAAATCTGAAATAAGTGAAACATGTATGTATGAAATATGATTGACATTATGTAACTGACAGTAGTCTGAAACACAATTGTTAGAATGGGAATGGCATGTTAATGTGTATTTTATTTCGTCGCTTTTGCGCTTTGCTCTGTACTGAACTTTTCTGACTGTGAGAACGTACATTTAATTTAGCTGTGAGAATGTAAACTGTCAATAACGTTAAACCAAATCAAAAGTCCATGAATTTGCATAACTCAAAAACTGAATCTGATGCAACACTATTAATTTGAAATTGGTTCTGGTAATAAAACAAAACTTGATCGGTTGGAAATAATGGTCTCTCTGCTTAATGAAAGCTATCCCTGATATAATAAAATTTCTTAAGTTTATCTGCACATTGGTAATGCTCTTCACACTGCTCTCGGTTAGTACTTTAAATTGTATAGTTAGCAAACAGCTATTGTGTAATGCTGTTGCTTAGCATACATTTTGATTAAATTGAATATGGCAGAGACTACAACTTCTTGAGAAAAATAGTTAACCAAAAATGACATGGATCTGAGAACTAGTATTGGCTTGAGCTAAGTAACAATATGGCACTAACTTCAAAACTTATATTTTGACTATTTGAAAATTAATAATGCTCACAATTAACACACTCAGTAAACTGATTATACATTAACAATTACTTTTACAAAATCACTGGATGTGAGTGCTATGCATTGTCTCAATCATCACTTATGAATATGCACATTGCAGTAGTAACAAAACAACTTTGTTTACCTTAATTAATTCCAACTTCTTTTGAGATTTAATTTACAGTTAGTAAACATCATAGTATGTTGCAAATAGAAGAATAATTACTGCCTGTAGCCAGTAAGTATATGTCCAGCTCATTTCAGATACGATATGTATTTACATTTGAGAGTCCTCCATACATCTCTCGATCTGAAGTTACTCTAACACATTACCTATAACACCTTGAATCAGTGATTGCCATTGGCCAGCTACACTACTACACAATCGATACCACATTTGACCATCTCTGGTTCAATATAATATTTTCTACAAAACGTGAACTTACTCTCTGTATTTACCGTTCAAAATTTAAAAGAAATCAAAAGCCTCAAAATTGACGAAGTTTTACAGAAGCTCGAAATTTAGTGCGAACTTCAATGTGGTACACTTTTAATATTTTCTGCAATGAAACTCTACCTCGAAATCTGACCATATGTAAAGTACACAAATGTCAAGATGCAATCGGTACCTTCACTGCACAATAACAATGGTGATGTTACTGATGACTGTACAACTAAAGCAGAGTTACTAAACACAGATTTCTGAAACTCCTCCATGAAAGAAGACGAAGTAGATATTTCAGAGTTGGAATTAAGAACAGTCGCCAACATGAGTAACTTAGAAGTAGCTTAAATCACTTAATAAAGGCAAAGCCACCCATCCAAATTATATACCACTCAGATTCCACTCAGAGTAAACTGATTCCACAGTTTCATACTTAACAATCATATAAACAGCTCGCACATAAAGTGATCCATATCCAAATACTGTAAAGTTGCACAAGTCACACAAATACCGAAGACTGAACATAACAGTAATCCGCTGAGTTAAAGACTCAACCTCAAATTGGATTTTGAAACATATACCATGTTCAAATGTTATGAATTACCTTGAAGGAAAGGATTTATTGACAAATGTCCAATGTGGATTCAGAAAATATCGTTCTTGTGAAACGTATATAGCTCTTTATACTCATGAAGTAATGAGTGCTATCCAGAGGCGATGTCAAAATGTTTCCACATTTTTAGACTTCCAGAAGGCTTTTGACACAGTTCCTCACAAGTGATTTCTAATCGAATAGTGTGCCTATGGAGTATCGTCTCAGTTGGGTGACTGGATTCACGATTTGCGTCAGAAAGGTCACAGTCGCAATAACTATCGGAAAAATCATGGACTAAAATAGAGGTAATGTCTGGCATTGCTAAGGAAAAGTGTTATAAGCCCTCTGCTGTTCCTGACGTACATATCGATTTAGCAGACAATCGGTTTAGGAGACAATATGAACAGCACTCTTTGATTGTCTGCAGATGATGCTGTCATTTACCTTCTTGTAAAATCATCGCATGATCAAAACCAACTGAAAATTGATTTACACAAGAGATACATATGGTACAGAAAGTGATAATTGACTCTAAATACTGAAAATTGTGGAGTCATCCACATGAATACTAAAAGGAATGAGCTAAATTTCGGTTACATGGTAAAACACACAAATCTAAAGGCTGTAAATTCAACTACATACTTAGGGATTACAATACGAATAATTTAAACTGGAATAATCACATAGAAAAAGTTGTGAGGAAAGCAAAGCAAAGACTGTGATTTTTTGGCAGAACACTCAGAAAATGCAACATATCTACTAAAGAGACTACTTTCGAACTGCCAGGCTTGTCAACCTCAACCGACCACCTACCAACGATCCTCTGCTCATATGGCACGTCCAAAACACTTTGCTCATCACTCGTACAGTGAAGTGTAATCCCGTTAACCAAATTATCACTATTACCAACACAATTAAACTCAAAAGAACCAGACAGTAATTCACGAATGAATACATCATCATCATTTGGCAAATTGTCCCTCACAAGCTTGCAAACAGTACATGCTTCTACATCCATGATAATACTTCACCTCAGCAACAATACTATTCTTTCTTTTCAGCTTAGCCATACACAACTTAAACAGATTTTGACCATTAACAAAGCATACAGTAATATAAGAATGACCAGGGTGAGAACAGACAACAATACATCCATTATTTGCCAAATACACAAGACCAATATCCACAAATGCATTACTCATATATGTACCACAATGGAAGAAACTTTCTTTTCCTTAAATGCCATTAACGGTATTGACACCACTCATGATTCTGAAGACATACATGAAAGTCGTTTCCCTCCAAAAATAAATTGACAATCTCCTGCTGATCAGGTTCAACTCAAGCCCAGAGATCAATAAATAATTCACTTGCACCATGAGAGATGCGACTACCATAAAAGAGTCTACTCATTGTTAATATATTGCCTCCAAGGTCACCATTCATACTCATAAAACTAGCACATAAAATAAATGAGTCTGAGTCTGTTGCTGTATGGTTTAATGGTGATGGTATTTGTAAATATATTAGTTTCTGATGATGTTACATTTTATTATCGCAATGAAAATAAAGTACATTTCCTTATCTCTCATGAAATCTTTTTTTTTTAACTTCTATTGATCACACTGCCCTCTTCAAAACTATTGCTGTGCAGAGAGGGACCTGCACCAGATGGAGGCCATCGAAAAAGTTCTAAGAAAGACAGCTCTTTTTGTATATTATCATGAAATAGGGGAGAGACTGCCACAGCGATGATATGTGAATTGAGGTGGCAATCATTTAAACAAAGACTTTTTCGTTGTGGCAGGATCTTCTCATGATATTTGAATTATCAAATTTCTGCTCATAGTATGAAAATATTTTGTTGGCACCCAGCTAATAAAGCACAAGAATTCAAAGCTTGCACAGAAAGATTTGAGCGTTCATTTTTCTGTGCACTGTTCGAGACTGGAATGCTAGAGGAATAGCTTGAAGGTGGTTCAATGAACCCTCTGACAGACACTTAACTGTGAATTGTAGAGTAATCATGTACATGTAGATGGGTAACTTGCAGTCTATTTAAGCAAATGCATGTATTTCATGCACCTCAATGTTTATTGTGTTATATCTCATGAACTATGTTTCTTGCACATTCATTTAGTAGTAAAGAAGTAATAAATTAAAACGTCATGTCTGAAGCATTAAGTTCTAGTGCATGAACATCGAAAGTGTAGTAAACGATAACTGTTTTTCCTTTCATCATTTTGTGACGCTGTCAGTGAGAAAAATTTCGTTACAGTTTGACATTATGTGCAAAGTTTGTTGGAAGTTGCAAAGTGATCTCATTCTCAAATACTGGAAGAATATGGTCTGAATATTTGTGCACCATCACTCACACTACCTCAAGACCAACTCATAGTGTCTAACAATAATATCTGTCTTAGTGTGTCAAACATCTATTTTTGAATAGATTATGATAGCATTTTAAATTTTTAAATTTGGTCGATAAACACACGTAAAATTGAATATCAAATTTTTGATGGGCATGGCAGCCTTGGGATAGGCAACCAGCAACTTAGGTTGGCTTCTTGGCTAGTCTCTTAGTAAGGTAGATATGTGCCAGAAGTCTTGTCTCTGGCTGACAGCTAAAGGCTGATCCACTACAGACGTCAATGGACCATCATGTCACATCACCATCACTCAGGGTGTATCCACAACAGATGCCATGTCATGCCATATCACTTCGCTTACACCCAGTACTGAACTGTGGAAATAAGGTTAAGAGACACCATCCACGATACAGTCGGCGAGATGTACCTAATTATTGTGTATAACATCTACAAACTCATGGAGAATAAAGTTGATTCAAACTAGGCAATTAATCTGAAAAGTGTCTAGTCATATGCCGCTGCAGCTACGGGTATATAAGTAAGCCGTCTGAAATGCATTGTGAGTGAGGATGTTATGACTGACCAGCAATCTGGGGCACTTACAACGCCAAATTAGAAACGTTCTTCGAGAATATGAAAACTGAAATGGTTGATATCGGTAAATGTGTCGTTCGATGATTGGAACATAATGTTCACGAAATGAATTGTAAATGACCAACAGAAAAGTTCATCCAGCTTTAAAGGAAAAGGTAAATTTTTTGGGCAGCATCTAGGAACTATGAAAGATTATCACTGATTTAGGACTTAATGCGGAAATTACTAACTGAAAGAAAGATATTTGCGAAATTACAGTATTTACTGCATATACAGAACTACAGGAATAGTGGGAGACCTGTTATATACACAGATGAGATTTCCATACTTTCATTGCATACCACTCGTCGCTCTTGGAGTGGCAACGGAAACAACCAGTTTCCAAGAGAAACTGAACTATAATTTTATGTGCTGGTGGCGATAATGCGTTCAAACCAAAAACATTATTAATTTTTATTCTGGGATTAACTGTTCTGCTTATCAGAATGATATGAACTCTGAAACTTTGGAGGAATGGTTCAGAAGCAAATTAGTCCCTTGCTCTCTACCAGACTCAGTATTATAGACTGATAATTCTGGATAACATCAAACTTAATCCATCTCCAGCCTCTTCTTCTCAGAAAGAGGAGATGTTTAACTGGCTTCCACAAAGAGGTATTCCATTTAATGAAATAGAAATGTATCCTCTTATTAAAAGCAAGAAAGAAAGATTTCAGATGTTTGAAACTGATATCCTGCATTCCAAACATCCAGATTAAAACGCAGTTGAACTTGTATGGACTATAGTAAAAGAAAGTTCACAGAACAAGAGTGTGACATTCACTCTAGATGATGCAATTAATTTGTGGCAGAAATGTTTCAGACAATAGGAAAGATGAGTGGGCTTTATGTTGCAGTCACGTGCCTATACGCAAAGAGTAGTGTCTTCTACTTGAACAAACTCTTGACTGAGGACAGAGCAATTTGTCGCCAATGAGAAGAGTAGCAATGACCACAGAAACAGCAACAGCAAAAAATCTGATGCGGAAGGCACTGACACAGCAGACAGCAGTAGCAGCGACACTGACATGAGAGGTACTGAGCCAATACAGATCTACATTACAGGTACATGTGATTTGACAGTATGATACTTTTTAGATGGATAGTAGCAGGGGTATGCATTTTCCCTTCAGCGAGCGTCTCCTTGTTTTCTGATGCCACATTTCTCTGATGCACAGTTCTCCCTATATTTCTTAAGCTAATCAGAATTGAGCAACTAATAATGATAAGTTTATTAATCTCCAAAGCAAGCTTCATAACGTATGTTCTTGATCAATTTTGTGTGATAAAGTGCTGAGAAAAGAAACAACATTGCAAATTATCGGCGTTTATTTACTAGTGAAAAAATTTATGTACATTCAAAGACATTGAAATAGAGCCTGTTTATCCTACCCATTACTGGTTTTTTTCCTCACATAAACTAATAACATTATAAACGACTATATTTTTGTCCTTCAACAAGGCCGATTTTTTCACCTCATCAACTTATGGTCTTATTTGTACACAGTGTAGGCGTCAGCTCTATTCTGCTATTTTAAAACTGACCTCGTTTATGGAAGAACACTCAACGGAAGAAAAATGTCATGACATTTGCAATTTGCCACAAAACCAAAGCATAATAATAAAATAAAGTTTGAAGGGCCATACATATGCACCAACCAGCGGACTATCAAACTGGACATTTGTCTTGACTGACATGCCAACTACTCAGCAAAAAGTTATTCTTTGCTACTGCATGCAGAAGTAAGTGCTGTTCTAATATACATGACAGGAGCGAGGTGGACGAGACTTTAAGGACACAGCTTTTGGAGACATTTAAAGACAGCAGATGTTTGTGGGATACGTCATGCGAGAAGTATAGCAATACAGAAGCAAGAAGTGAAACACGTCTTCATTTTTTAACGAATCCGTAACGGTTTCGTGCGGCACATAGATAGAATAAACGTCTGTCCACATTCTAAATTTCTGGTTTTAGGTGTCATTTCCGATACTCATCGGAAATAAAATCTAAAAACCGAAATCTCGTCATTCAATTGTCGTTAATCCATAGAGTATACTTTCTTTTTTTTTTTGTAAAAAGTGTTAGGAAAATCCAGTGTATATCTAAGCTTGCTGCTATGAAGAGTGAAGTGTGAGATCGTTTTTTTACCGTTCTAATGGTTGTTAAATGCTTCATTTCTTATATATCTGTTGTTGTATATGTTAGCTGATTTTTGGTCTTTATTCTTCGAATCTGAAATGAGTTTGTTAAACTTGCAGGGGCATCTCTCTTGCTAAATGCATGAATAAATTAATAAAGTTTAGAGGAAAATCTTTTGTTTTATCTATTTTGCTTTACCATGATGTACTTCCTGAGACAACTATAAATCGCGTTGCAGATTTCAGGAGTCATTTTAATTAATAATTGTAGGGATACAACCGGGCTGAATTTGAGTTCCTCGTAACTCCTGCTAGAAACCGTACCTAACAGCCTCTCCTCGCAGCTTACAGCCATTCTCATGAATATATTCTTTTTCGTTAAGAATTGTTTGAAATGCATGTTTCATCCATTCTTAGATAATTGCGAAAATCATTGGTTCTCAGCCCCTAAAGTAACAGAGCAGGAGTGAAGTACTCTCCTTGCGTTAGCCCCTTCTTTGCCCACCGCTCTGTCTGGTCTTTTTTCGTATTGTTATCTCCAAAACAGCCAAGACAAACACCAATTTTTGTTTCTGTGTAAAACCAAAGAGGATCTCGTAAAACGCAAACTCAATGTACTTAAAATAAACAAATCACAACAACAGCGCTTCGCTGTAAACGCTGAGTGGAGTCCATTGGTACGTGCGTAGGCTGCCACGGACTTGTTCGGTCCCTCTGTCTGCCAATAAATTGGTGCTTGTGTAGGGATCTTGAGAAGCCACAAAAGAAGAAAACCTACTACTATAAGACGAATGGCGAAAATGGGTTAACTTGCGATGTTAGCAGACGACTACAGCGTCAAAATTTTCTACCTGAGGAACCTTGACGTGACGTGACTGTCCGTTGACGGCCTCTGGGAAAGCCACCATTTGAAATGCATAGTGGAATGTTTCGACGTGACGGCTAGTATAAATTGACCTTCAGTGGTGGAGGGCATGGAATACGAATCAATGCATATTGTATGTTATCACTCCGATGTACTTTGTGGTAACTAGGAGGACAAATGTATTGATGACGAGGAAAGCGTACTATGGAGAGAGTCGTTTGAAGTACTCATTTCAGTTTTTTCTGGTATAAAAATTTGTTTCTCATGGAAAATAATGGACGGTAGAAAACAATGCACAGACTTTTCCGTAATTAGGGCTGCAGACTGAGCTGCCTTTATAGGTATCGTCTGCTCGTTCCTCGCGAGAACGCGATTCAAAATTATATCGCAACTGAATTCGGAACATCTGTGGAGTGTGGACTGTCACAGAGTGAAAGGTCGACTAAATGTGGTGTATGTAGATGTGGAACATTTAACATTGGTAGCAATTCAATGTTGCTTGAAAATACCTGATGAAATTATTTTAATGACAATCTGTTCCACGAAGTAAATACAGATAAGGAGCTTTTTTTAACTTGCTGGACGCGCACGTTTAAAGGTCCTTTAAGGTACAGAACTTCTAACAAATTTTATTGCGAGAAGAGATTTACCTCGTAAATTAAGTTGGATAAAAAACTGAACACATTAGACAGTAAAATGTATAGTGACTTGCAGTGTTAAATATCGTTATTTGCAACTAACTAAAAATGACTACAATGCAAGTGTTCTCCAGCTGAGAAACCGGAAACATCGATAAATTTTTGCCGGCTTCATATATTGTGTGGCTAGTAGTCAACTAGAATGTTAGCTGTATTAACTGCATGTGGTAGTCACAGACATATTGTGAACAGGAATAGTTAAAATGATTAAAAGGCCGTTTATACCTTTTTCCATAGTAAAAAAAAGGATAGAATTATACATTTGCGACTGATATAGGTTGTGAAAGCTTCGAGAACACATTTCCGTTAAAATAAAAATGGTTCTGTAATAAATTTATGTAAAAACTTATCCAGAAACAATGACGTTCAGTAGCACTCACCTTTAGTCCACAGGCGTCGAGATAAGAACTGCTAGCTTATCAAAGTAATTACATCTTTGCCTGACATCCAGAAGTTTTGATTTTATGTTTTCGTGTTTATCTTGTCCATTGCTTAATAGAAAAAAAGTTTCGCCATAGCGGAGAAAAATGGCAAGTGTATTACATTATTTGTTCAAACAAATGTGGGGTTTGCTTTCGTATACAGCCAGACTGGCAATGTGTATGAACAGCATTAAATGTCCCTTCCACACTCCAGATCCTTGAATAGGGGCAAGCTGTGTTTTCAAATGTTATCGATTTACTGGATCTTATGAATTTATGATGTACAGTTACTTTTATCACTTAATTTTCAGTACATTACTTTTTACCATTTAATTTTCATTTTTCTTTGAAGTTATTGTAATTTGGGCCCCAAGCAACTCAGGCATTTGGTTTCCTCAAAAGAGTAGAAATATGCCATCGACTCTGCACATCACCTCGTCACCTGTTTGTGGCATCAAGCCAGCATTTGATGCAGTTAGATGTTGTCATGTAGTAAACAAAATTTATGTTAAAAGAATAGATAATATTTTTTTATCTTGACATCACATTTTCTGACATTTGTATTAATAAGTACATACAACAATTACAAATGCAAAAAGTGTTGAATGATATGCAGCCCAATGCAAAGACAATGCTGGCTCTCAGTATAAACATGTGTAATATGACATGCATAAGTAAGCAGAAAGATAACTAAAATCCTACAATAGCTGCTCAATCCTAGTCATAAACAACCAAAATCAAAACTTTTGCATTTGTGTATGCAGTAGTGTAACAGACTGTTATGCAGTTGCCAGATATTGTTGATACAAAGTCACGTTACCAGGATCCATTCTGGATGATTAAAATTAATTATGAATCATGTGGCCAAGTTTTAAGATTATACACTGTGTTGACTGTGTCAAATTTAGTAAGTCGAATATATAGGCTTTAAGGTCTGGAGCGACATGTGCTGCATTGACTATTTTCTTGTAGTCATCAAAGTAATTCCAGGCCTGAAATTCCTGGGAATAAACATTCAAAATGTAACTGGTTTGTGGAAAAGGTCATTTAGTAGAGATATATTCCGCTTTTTAGTATTGTTTCCATCTGGAATATTAACAGAGCAATTGTGAGATTAATGATGGATTCGTTTTCACAGTCGTTAAATTCCCAGTGTGAGTTACATACATACATACGCATAAATTTTTGAAAATTGACCGTCCCTGGGAATTAAAAAAAAAAAAAAAAAATTGCCATTTGCAGCATTCCTATGTTGTAATCATTATGACAGTAAACTGAGGGAAATTCTAGCCCATAGAGTGATGTATAAGCAGTTTTTGCTAAGCTCCCCATGGAAGTGAGCTGGAAAGGCAATGCTGGTATTTTTACACCATGTGCACTGCACTTGTATTGCACAAGTGTAATGTAGATGTAAATATTGTTCTTGGGAGGACAGTTTTACTAGCTTCCAAAAATGTTAGGTTTCTTCAATGCTATCGAGTGATAACAAAATAATACGCCATCAACACATTCCATTGACTGCCCAGTGGAGACATCTCAGATCAGGAGGCCATCTGAACAGAATGTCATATGTTTTCCTGCCTGCAATGTCACATATGCTGAATGCCCTGGTCTGAAATGCAGCAGCCTTCTCCTCAGACATAACACTTCACCTACTTTGCAATTAAACCAGATAACTGCAGGAATTTAATTGTAGTCAACTTATTGTGGCACACTGCATCCTACTCATGAACTTCGTTGTCGTATCCATAACTAACAAAAACAAAATATAAAATTAAACCTCAAACTGTAAACAACACACAGCACTGGTAAATTGTGAGCCCGAAAATGCCCATAACTGAAAGTGTCAAAATAGCTCATTAACAAACTGCCTCAAAATTGGCCAATATTATTCTCAAAAATAGCACTCACGGAGTCCAGTGAAATACTGACATCACCCACAAACAAATTAGAAATGTAAACATCCCACTAGAGCTTGCCATTGAAATGCCATCACATCCTCTGCAAAAACAATCTGTTTCAAATACGCCACACCTCCATAACATCACACCATGCAACGCAGTTGTGTTATGAGTAAAAGCAGGTAGGTGGTACCACAAACTTTGGTTGACCCAAAATAAGTTAGTATTTGATAAATGCCATGTGCCATTTCAGCATTGTTCCACTGGTTGTCAAGAATCTTTAGGTGTAGTCTAAAAATAATGGAACTGGCTGCCAATACCTGAAGAATGTGTTGTATCCTGTTGCAGTTTTCAGTTAATGGATTAGACATGTGCCGGCTGGAGTAGCCGAGCGGTTCTAGGCGCTACAGTCTGGAACCGCGCGACCGCTATGGTCGCAGGTTCGAATCCTGCCTCGGGCATGGATGTGTGTGATGTCCTCAGGTTAGTTAGGTTTAAGTAGTTCTAAGTTATAGGGGACTGATGACCTCAGAAGTTAAGTCCCAGGGTGCTCAGAGCCATTTGAACCATTTGATTACACATGTACAAACATTGCTCGACTATTACCAACAAACTGATGTTCTCACTGGCATTGGTGGACAGTTGGCACATGACAGAGATATGATTTGTGTTGGAACTTGATTCCCAAGCTGTAAAAAGTCAACTAAAAAGTAATTTCAATCAATCTGTTAACTTACCAGTGTCAGTGCGCACTCAAGACAAATTTGCACATCTTGAACTACTTTTGGTGCCTTTGGTCAAGTTATTTGTTAAACCTGTATAATGACAAATGATTTCCCCCCCCCCCCCCCCCCCCCCTTTTTTTTATTTTTTAAATATGCTTGCTCTTTTCAGAATAGTGCATTAACATAGTGGAAAATAAACACAGCTTTATTATTATTATTATTATTATTTTTCATTTTTAGATGCAGTTCATGTTGCTATTTAGCCGCCAAGGAAAGCTGAGACTGCAGAAATGGTATGTTGCTCACCCTGACAAAGTAAAGAAGAAGATCACACGAGAGTTAATAACCACAATTTTGGCAAGAAAACCAAAAATGAGCAGCTTTCTTGAATGGAAGGATGTAAAAGTTGTGTACAAAAGGTAAAATGACAATAGGTATTTCCTAGTATGCAGTAATTGTGCATAAGCTTTTGTTGTTGAGTGAAGAAGATATTTAATTATCTGTATTTTAGATTTTCCATTTCTGAACTTAATTGTCTGTCTACATGCTGCACATTCATGTTTTATAAACCACCCTTTATTCCCTTTGTTGTTTATGTATTGTGTTTTGTATAGATTAGAGGAGTCTCCCCACATCACAGTAGTTATTATTTTCACTGAAAGTACCAAGCACTGATATGATTGTCTATTATCCCTTCATGGAAGAAGGGAAATACTAAGGACACTAATGATACACATATACAACAGCAGGTTACCATATTACAGCTTACATACAATAAGGTTAATGCTATGTACTCACCACAAAGGTGATCGGGTTACTCAGAGTGCAACTTTGTGCACTTTACGTGGCAGAAAGAAGAGACACAGGAAATACAAACAGGAGTGCATAATGCATATACAGTGTGATAAACAGTGAGAATATGGTGGGACACCAATGACAGTGAACCCTCCTCTGCCCTTTCAGCCTCCTTCCCTTCTCCTTCTTGGAGATAAATTGAAGAGGTTGGCAGAAAAATGTGCTAACCCACAAAAACTTACTTTCAGCTGTTGTAGACAATAAGCCTAGTTAAATTCAAAGAAAAGAGCACAAATAAAATGATACAAATCACTTTGTATAGAAGACAGTTTTTTCTAGTGGTGCCAGTGGTACACTTGATAACACCAAAATTTGCCACCTTTCAGAAGTCAAAGTCTGGCCATCTGCACAGACTGGCAATGCCATGGGATGTGGAAGTGTCTTAATAAAAAATCATCTTCTGCTTGAGCTTTTGCAGTCCTTTTGGTGCTCATGGTGTAGTGGTAAAAGTAGCACAAGTACTCATTCTTTTTTATTTATTTATTTATTTTTTAAGCATTTCGGCTGAGCCCTAACAATAACAACAAAGTTCATTGTTGTTTGATTACATTAATTCTGAAGATAATTGCATAAAAAATATTACCATCTGCTATGCAACTGGAAAGACAGACTACACAGGTTCTATAAATCACACTTAAGTAATCAGTTCATTGCAGTCCTACTTTCACTGTTCTGAAATATAATGACCATTAGTTATTTGAATTAAAAGACACAGCATTCTGATTCACATATTACTATAATCTGGCTAACAATGACCTCTGTTAAAATAAGATAGTGGTAAATTCTTCATTTGTGTGGCCGAGGGTATTTTCGTTCTTCATTGCAACAACCAAAAAACATGCAGTTTTTGTAGTTTCAACGACAGAACAAAAATATGCTTTACTAAGGTAGTGGAAGTTTGGCATCACGAATCAGCACCTTATGGGTAGTTTCCACAAATTCTAGAACTGTCTGCTCATCTCTGCTGTCATATTACACCTTGATAATTCCAATATAAATGTTATGGTAGCCTATAGGTGTCATTCGTATGAAACCATCAGGAACTAAATTAATAACATTTTGTGACAACTGGGGTGCTGTGTAGAAAATTAGTACCATACTTTACGTGGTGAAGCTATAAAAATTTGGGGTTCTCTGTTTCTTAAAAGAATTGCAAGTTGAAAAGCTGTTAAACATAAGTGTCTTTCACGTTTATGCTCTTCACAGCTGGATATGATTGCCATCTTCAGGTGAAATCGCTGAGCACACAATCACACCGGAACGGAATGAACATCAGAAACAGTGGCTCCTTTATACCCCGGGTCCAGGCAGTGGCAGTGCACCTGCGCGAGAAGTGAAAGAGCTGCCCCCTGTGGAGCAAAGAATTGCAGCGCCACTGGCGGTAGAAACTGGCGAAAGTGATAAATCGCAAATTAAGATGTAGCGGGTCAAAAAGCAGACTGTTGCTGTTTTATATCAGATAAAATAAGGTTCCATATCTTGCTTAAAGGAAAACCTTTATCTCTATTAATACTGTCATCAGTTGATTGTATTTTGATGGATTCCTTGAGCATACAATCCCAGTAATGAAGAGGTGGAGCAGTAATTTGTGTCTCTTTTAAACGACATGTTATGCCCCCCATTGAATCAATGTTCGGTGACTGCAGATTTTTCAGGCTGGAGCAAAAATACGTGATGCTGATATTCCACACATCGGTCATGAAAATTGCGAATAGTCTGTCCAATATAAGCCTTTCCACAGTGACAGAGAATTTTATAACCTCCAGGCTTCCTCAATCCCAAATCACCTTTGACAGATACAAACAAAGCTCTAGTCTTGGCCAAAGGCAAAAGGACACTTTATACCATCTTTCCTGAGAATTATACCGAGCGAGGTGGCGCAGTGGCTAGCACACTGGACTCGAATTCGGGAGGACGATGGTTCAATCCCGCATCTGGCCATCCTGATTTAGGTTTTCCATGATTTCCCTAAATCACTCCAGGCAAATGCCGGGATGGTTCCTTCGAAAGGGCACGGCCGGCTTCCATCCCCGTCCTTCCCTAATCTGATGAGACCGATGATCTCGCTGTCTGGTCTCCTCCCCCAAACAATCCAATCCTGAGAATTATAGAAATTTTTGAGAAATACTTCCAGCAAAAGGTAGAAAAGTGACTGATTTACTAGTAACTGGCACTGGTTCACTTGATGGTCCAAACTGAAATGCATGATTAATTTGATGATCGGTATATCTGTTGAGCTTGAAGACAGTCCTAAGATGATCCAGTTTACATGTCAAATTTTTGGTATCAGGAATGGCATAAACTCATTTGACCAATGTATGTAAAACTCCGATGCGCTGATGTGGTGGATGACAGCTTGTAGAATGAAGATAGCAGTCCGTGTGCGTGGGTTTATAGTATACGCCATGTCCCAAGGTTACATTTTCTTTTTTGTGTACTAGAACACCCAAAAAAGGTAATTTGACATCTCTTTCAATTTCCATCGAAAATTTGATAAGTGACTGAAGACAGCTAATGATCTAAAAACTGATTAAGAGCTTCCATTCCAAGTAGCCCACTGAAAATATCAATGTAAAAACATGTAAGTTGAACAGTAGCCGTCCTGAGTGCGATATCTTCAAAATCTTCCATAAAAAGATTGGCGACAATAGGGGAAAGAGGACTCCCTATAGCCACGCCATCAGTTTGTTCAAAAAATGCGTCATTAAATTTAAAAAAATGTCGATATCAACACATGGTGACACACCTCAGTAGTTTTATCATCCAAAAGTTGACCAATTAACAACAAAGACTCAACCAAAGGTACATGGGTAGAAAGAGAAACCACATCAAAACTAACTAAAAGTTCAGATGTTCCAATGTATAAAGACTTCAACCGTTGAATAAAATCAGTCGAGTTGGATAAATGATGTTCACATTTCCCAGTGTAAGGGCTAAGGACGGATGCAAGATATTTAGCTAAATTATAAGTGGGAGTGCCCAAATTACTAACAATAGGTCAAAGAGGAGTTCCAGGTTTATGCACCTTCGGTAAACCATACAGCCTGTGTGGTACTGCTGCCCCTGGTTGAAATTTTTTTGATGGTGTCCTTTGGCAGGGAGCTCTTCTTAATAAGTGAAATGGTCTTCCGCTTTATCTGGTCTGTAGGATCGCTCCAAAGCTTATGGTAAGCAGAATCATCCAATAAACAGGCCATTTTAGCCAAATAAAGTTCACGAGACAAAAGAACAGTGGCACTACCTTTATCAGCAGGAAGAACTAAAATATCCTTAACTTCCCTCAATGACCGAATGGCCGTCTTTTTCACTGGAAGAAATATTCCTTTGTGATGGCAATGCACAACAAAGATAAGAAACTTCCTGTCTAATTTCCTCTGCCAAATCTTAAGGAAAGCGAGCAATGGCCCTTTCAACAGTGCTAATAAAATAAACAGTTGGCAAGTTCCTTGGTGGAAAGTTTATACCTTTTTCCAAAACCGACAAAGTAGCATCATCCAATTTCTTGTCAGTCAAATTAATAACAGTCCAACGATGAGTAATGTCATTGTATGTGGATGGTTGTTGGCGAAGTTGAAGAAATTTTGAAGATTGTTTCTTACTCGTATTCTTCTGTGTAGAATCCGAATATGCCCACGAAGGTTCCTCAGCCCACTTCCAGGATGCAGGAGACAGATGTGGAGAAAGTTCTAAATGCAAGAAATACAATTCTTTGTGTATCAGATCCAACTGTTGACATGTGAAATGAATTCCTTCCCATACTAACGCCAAAATAGCACGTTACTTGATCCTTTTTGCCATCTTAGTATCAGTAAAGTGAGAAAATTGAGCAAATTTTGGAATAATACTGTTGTTATGGCACCTCAATAAAAATACAAGTGAACTCAGCAACTTTCCTTTCTTCTTGCAAAATTTATCAAACTTCATAATAAGAATTACCACCTCCTCCACGTAGAGGCTTCTGATGTGAATCCGTAGATTTTCCTGACATCTTATATGTTTATGCTCTTCACGGGTATTCCTGCCTGTTGTAAGAGACGACTAAAAGGGGTCTCACATGTGTTGGCCTTTATGTGATGGTCCCCTGTAGGGTTTGACCTCCATTCTTCAAAACTTTTTCCAAAGAGCGAGCCAGTTGAGGAAGGGTGCCTTACATGGTGCATCATGTCCATCGTGCCTTGAGATCTGCAGCCCACTTTCTCATCGTCGCATTGCAGTACGGCTCATTCTCCATCTCTTGGGCGAGGACACATCCCTGGGTCCATTTTCCACCATGCACTATGCAGTGTCACTTTCTGTGCCAACGATGACCATGGACGTTTTTGCGCTGATATCCAGCACGGTAGCCAGTCCGTTGTGGTGGGACCTCCACGTACCCTGTTGGTTGTAACCCCCTGACAACACAGAGATCACTCTGCTGATGCCTGCAGTGTTAACTCCCCATGTATGCCAAGGAGTAGTTGCCTGTCACCCTGGGGCATTGGGACTCCTGGGAATGGCCATCCTGCCAGGTGGCCTTTGTTGCAGCTGGGTGGCGCCCGCGGGAAGGCCCCCTGGTCAGAGTGCGTGGCATCGGGGCAGATGACGCGTGATGAAGCGTACCACGTCACTACTTGTTGGTGATCAAACACCAGCAGTCTCCAAGCATTCTAAGTCTTAGTACAATGCAAGGAAGTGCGACTCTAAATCATTCCCCTCCCTGGTCACATCATGGGAGGAACGGCAGGCTAAGGATGGCAGTGAACCTTATTCACCCTGGTACCTCGTATGTACGAGAACTGATGGGGACTCCTTCGTTTCAGTGAAGCCACAGTTTTTTGTAGACCATTTGGAGGACTTGTCCAAAATACGGTCCGGGTCAGTCTTGATAAAAACAGCATCCTCTGCCCAATCACGGGCATTACTCGCTTCTGACAATCTGGAGGATGTATCCGTTACCATCATGCCCCATAAGAGCGTAAATATGGTCCAGGGACCTTCTTTTGCAGTCTGACGACGAGCTGCGCACCAACTTAGAGCGACGATGCATTCATTTTGTCTGGTGCTTCCATCAGGGTCCGAGGGGTAATCAGTTTGCCACCGGTGCCTTCATCTAGGCCTTCGAGGGTGACACATTGCCCGAGAAGGTCAAGGTGATGTAAAGCCATATACCCCTCCACCTATGCGGTGCTTTTAGTGCTAGAAGTTTGGCCATTTGTCTTCCCGCTGTACTTCCAGCGTCACATGTCCAGACTGTGGACATCCATCGCATCCCAATACTCCATGTGCCCTGCCTCCCATCTATGTCAGCTGCGGAGAGCATCTTCTCCTTGCTCACCAGACTGCAGGATTTTTGCAGGATTTTACAGGGCGAAAGGAAAATCGTGGAATACAAGACCCTGGACCGACTGACCTACATTGAGGCTAAGAGGAAATTTGAGCGTCTACATCCTGTGGCTATGACCTCCTCTTACGCCGCCACTATGAGAGCAGTTGTAGCCCCATCCTTTCCGTCAATTCTGGCCGGCTCTCCGAGCCGGAAGACACCAACTGCCCCCCTTGATGGTGAGGGCATTTCCCTTTCTGTTGCTCCGACACCACCCACCTGGGGAGCAGCACTGCCTCCCCCCCCCCCCCCCCCCCCCCCCCCCCCATCGGGGACACCAGTCCCCACTTCTCAGCCGGAGAACCGTAAGTCTTGTTCGGCACCTCTCGCTAGGAATGGGTCCCTTGGGTCACTCCCTTCCCAGGTCTGCGAGTGGGAAAGATGAGTTCAGCTAGTGGCTGAAGTGCCCAAAAGTAGCTGGTGGTAGGGCTTCATGATCATCCTTAGTCCCAGCCAGAGAAACCCAAGGAGCAGTGAGAGAAATCCAAAAAGAAGACCTCCCCAAGATCAAGGGACTTGCGGTGGCACCCACACTGCTGCTACCTACAAGCTTTGCTTCTGAGGATGAGGTGGAGATTCTGGTGTCCACTGAGGACCTAGATTTCGCCGGACCCTCAGACACCATGGATACAGACTGCTCAGGAAATAAATTGGTGGTAGCAGGTGACCCTGAGGTGTAAACTGCCTCATTGAATGTTCCATGCCTTCCCAGACTCACCATCACGTCATCCTCCAGTGGAATTGCGGCAATTTTTCCACTGCCTGGCTGAACTACAGCAACTGTTAAGCTTCACACCTGATTTCTGCATTGCCCTCCAGGAAACCTGTTTCCTGGCAATGCAGAACCCTGCCCTCTGTGGCTATAAGGCATATTACAGGAACCGTAGCGACTATAATAGAGTGGCCGGTGGAATTTGCATCTATGTCCTGAACTCAGTATGCAGTGAACCTGTGCCCCTCCAAACTCCTCTTGAAGCTGTGGCTGTCAGGACAAGGGTGACACAGGAAATAACTGTCTGCAACGTATATCTTCCTCCAGATGGTGCAATACCATTGAACACATTGGCTGCACTGATTGATCAACTCCCTAAACCTTTCCTACTTTTGGGAGATTTTAATGCTCATAACACCTTGTGGGGTGGCACCGTGCTTACTTGCCGAGGCAGAGTTGTTGAAAATTTACTGCCACAACTCGACATCTGCCTCTTAAATATAGGTGCCCCCACACATTTCAGTGTGGCACATGGCACATATTTGGCCATTGATCTCTCAGTTTGCAGTCTTGGCCTTCTCCCATCTATCCACTGGAGAGCACATGACAACCTGTGTGGTAGTGACCACTTCCCCATTTTCCTGTCACTGCCCTGGTGTCAGGCCCATGGACACCTGCCTAGATGGGCTTTAACCCTTTGCACTCCATAAGGCAGACACAGGGCGGCTCCGCCCGCTCTTATTTAAATCGCCGCTGCCTGGGCGGCACTGCACCGCAGAGATTTGCGAGAATCTCTTTGTGGAAACAATGTGGCCACTGGCCAACAATTGGGGTATACATTAAAACAAAATGTGTGCTTTCATTCATATATTTACGTAAGCTTTTACAGTACAAAACTTTCCATTGTGTGGTATTTTTTTAAACACTCTTCAGGGTGGAGAGCTGGGTTTCGTGAGCATGTTTCACAGTGATACACAGTTTCATGCCTGCCACCTTTCTTGTTTTCTGTCTGAGCACACTGCACAATCCTTATGCTTGTTCCCAGGAAGCTTGTTGATAATGTGCAACTTTCCATTCAACCGTTCCTCGTCATCAGAAGTTGAACGACGTCCTTGTTTCTGTCCTTGAGTTCTTTCTTCAGCAACTAATCCTCTTATAACACTTTTACGGAATGCTTTGTGAGACGGTATTGTCAAGTTGTTTTTCTCACAGTGGTTCTTGTATAGTAAATAGCTGTTTACAAGTCCTACCTCCAACAGCCAGAAGTATAGTTTTCGCCACCATTTGAGACTTTTCATTAGAAAACTGTAACTGGAAATAAAATGCTCAGATCAATCAACTCCACCCATCTTTGAAGTATAATCAATAATCACATTTGATTTCTTTATTTCTTCCCTTTCCTTTCTGTTTCTCCTTTCTGTAAGTGACACCAAGTTATTGGCTTTTGTAGAAAGCATGAGAACTGTTTGTTTATCTTGCCATGCCAGAACCATCATTTTGTTGTTGCGGAGGCATTTTATTTCGTGCTTCCTTAGACGCAGAGCTCCTTTCTTGATTGCAGCTGGAAGGTTTTTGCGATTGGCCTGAATCGTTCCTGAGAGATGCCTGTTCTGTTTCAACAGCTCATCAGCTAATGCAACACTTGCATAAAAACGCTCAGTGTACAAATGATGCCCTGATTGCCCTGTAGCATTTCTGATATTAGCTAGCAGCTGAAGAACTATTCTCTCAGAAAAATTCAAGTGTGGACAAATCAATGACTCAGTTGTTACAGCGCCAAAATAGGGTATCAAACTGCAGATATAACCATTTTATGAATCCGAAATTACATAAACTCTGAGTCCCCATTTTGTTGGTTTTTGAGGATTGTACATTTTGAGTAATACACGACACTTGAACGATACTGTAGATTCATCACCAGCTAAATACTGATATGGTCGATAAATTTCGAGAAACCTGCCAGACAAGTAATTCAGTACATTTGTCACTTTACTCAGACGTGACTGAACCTGACTGTTGACATGTGTAGCACTCGTCGGATTAGAAACATGAAATGCCCAGAAAATTTGCATAAGTCATTGGCGACTAGAACAGTCTGGAAAGAAGTTGGATGATTGTAACCATTCTCCTGAAAAAAAATCTTGCAAGTTCTTACACTTCCGTAATGCCATATTCAGTAGCACACCATGGAAGCGTTTCATTTCTTCCATGGTAACATTTCTCCAGTCCCACCATGCAGAATGTTGTGGAAGTGGTGTCACTACGTATTTTCGATGTAGCATACCTATTCGTTTCATCTGCTATTTGTTGAAATAGGTTATCTGTAAAAATTAATTGAAAGAATCCGACAGGCGATGATGGAACAGAACTACTTTCTGTTACAAAACCACACTTTGATTCTCAAAAGGAAAATCTGTGAAGTCGGTGTCAGTGTTGCTCCACACTCGCCACGAATCCTCTGCTGAATCACTAGAAACATGCACTTCTCACTGTTTTCTTCGTCATTGTCACTCGAATTGTTTTGAAATGAATCACTGTCATAATCAAAATTATTTTCACTCTTGTTTTCACTTAGAGATTGCTCTAAAAGATCTAAAATCTCTTCCTCAGAAAGGACTGTACGTGATGAACTAGCCATTTCGAGCGTGTAGACTTGAACGTAATAATTACAATCTTTGACTTAACACAGCTGCAACTGTTTGACACCGAGTTAACACTAGTTCTCCTAGATGGCAGCACACTGCAGCAATAATGCCTAGTAGACTCAAAATACGTTTGAGAGCTTCGAAAAGTCGTGTCGAATGAGGCTCGACATCGGGGCAGAAAACAAATTTCGCAATGTTGAGTGGGACTCGACACTGGAGTGGAAAGGGTTGAACAAGACTCACTGGGAAACTTTCACCTCTGCTGTCACCGTTGCATCTCCCCCACATGGTAACATCGTTTCCGTGGCAGAAAACGTGATCTCTTGCTCTTTAGGGTGCCCCCGGCGAAAGGTAGTCCCTTGGTGGTCGCTGGAAGTCACTGAACCAATTAAGGTGCATCAGCGAGCTCTTCAGCAGCATAAGTGGCACCCTTCCCTGGAGCACCTTGTAGCCTTTAAACGGCTCTGTGCCCACGTTTGCCATCTTATCAAATGACGGAAACAGGAGTGTTGGGAGAGATACATCTCGACCATTGGGTGCCATATGCCATCTTCCCAAGTCTGGGCAAAGATCAAACGTGTTTTCGAGTACCAGACCTCAACAGGTGTTCCCGGTGTTAACATAAAAGGCAAGTTATCTATTGATGAAAACGCTGTTGACGAGAACTTCGCTGAGCACTATGCTCGAGCCTCTGCGTCAGAGAATTACCCCCCAGCCTTTCGCACTCTCAAACGGCGGCTACAAGCCATAGTGAATCCTATAACGCCCCATTTACAGATTGGGAGCTCCACAGTGTCCTGGCACATTGCCCCAATACAGCTCCTGGGCCAGATCAGATCCACAGTCAGAGGTTAAACATCTCTCATCTGACTACTA
Organism: Schistocerca serialis cubense; assembly: GCF_023864345.2. Classification (NCBI taxonomy): domain Eukaryota; kingdom Metazoa; phylum Arthropoda; class Insecta; order Orthoptera; family Acrididae; genus Schistocerca; species Schistocerca serialis. The sequence goes on from NC_064638.1 coordinate 487,912,514, forward strand.
GCAGCATCTCCTCGCCACCTTCAACTGGATCTGGTGTGATGATTCTTTCCATTGCAATGGTGGGAGAGCATCATCATTTTGGTGTTCAAACCCAGTAAAAACCCGCTTGATGTGGATAGCTATTGGCCCATCAGCCTCTCCTACATTCTTTGTAAGCTTCTGAAACGTATGGTGTGTCGGTGGTGGAGTTGGATTCTGGAATCATGTGGCCTACTGGTTCCATGTCAGGGCAGCTTCCACCAGAGTTGCTCTAGCACTGATAGTCTTGTGTCCCTTCAGTCTGCCATCTGCACAGCCTTTTCCAGACGCCAACACCTGGTTGCCATCTTTTTTGATTTATGAAAAGCTTATGGCATGACCTGGCGACGGGTCCCTTAGACTTATCATTGACGTGCCACTCACAGTCACTTGGACATTTTGTGATAGATCCTGTACCTGTTGCAGATGATAGGTTAGTACTTGAGGTACCTATGATATTCTTGATTCATGTCTTGCAGTAGCCCTCCTGACACACCCATTTGTAGCTGCTTTTAATCACTTCACAAAAGTCAAGTTGATTTCTAGCTGCTTATGAGCAGCAACTAACTTGTTCTGTGCCTAAGAACAGCATTCATGGGGGTCTGCATTGTGGCTTTAAACTAAGCTTGCTGATTCTATTTTAATTTTTTTGGTCCATTGAGCTCCAACTACTACAGGTTTCCTTTAAGAACTGAAGTGATTAACTCCCACCAGAGAGATTTCAGTTTTAATAAGGGAAAAACTTGGAATTGAATGTGTTTCACTGAATCCACCTGGAACTTTTTTGCAAAGTGTACGTTCCTGTTGAAAGGAAAAACTAAATGTAACACAATATGTGCCACAGTAACTACTGATTTATTACAAAATTTGTTATGTACTACACTCATAACATCTTAAAATTATCAGAAATGTATATTTATTTATATAGGTGTGCTCTGAAATTTGTAGTGAACGAAATATGGTTTTCATGATACTCAATATTTCGAAATACACAATACTATCATGATATTAATGCTACTTATGAAACAGTCAACATGAAAAGCAGATTTAATTTTTGTGTGAAGTTTCAGGATCATGTTTCTTTTGATGAAAATTTATCTGAGCGGCGTGGATTTTGTTCGAAAACAAAGAAAATACTGGAAGTTTCTTTTATACACAAATATATGAAAATAAACTAACAGAATTTCTGAATTTTGCACTTTGCTAGTTTTGTTCTGCACTAGAGTGCCAAAGGTGACTGCTATATCGTTAGTATATCCCACTAAAGACAGCAAATCTTATGGAGCACAGCGAAGCACATGTACCCCAAGAGACAGCTAACAATGAATTCTCTTTCTCTCTCTGCACAGAATGCTTTGCACACCTGTGTTCTCTCTTGACTCATGTCTTTCTTAAAAATGTGAGTAGGAAGCAAAACTTAGTCCTTTTAAAGGTTTCCATTCTGATTGCCTTTCAGCACACTACTTTATCATCAAGATTACCTACAATTTGAGGTAACTGGGGTTGTTCTGACAGCCAGTTGGCATCTCTGAGTGTCACACTAGGTATTTGTCAGGTGTGGTGCTTGATACAGCCTTCTGAGGATTGGCAATAAGTGCTATAGCATCTCATGCATACTGTGGCATTGTTATTCTTTAGACTAACTAATGTTCACAAAAGATTTGACAACTGTGAGCTCATGATGGTCTGTACTTGTAAGTTAGTAGTAGGTGGAAGCTCTTTGATTTGTCTACCTGCACAATGTAAAGCTTGTATGCACTGCACAGTATAGTAGGTCAGCAGACATGGGAGCAGACAGTGATATATCCATTATAGCATCCCTTGTGGATAAGGTCTCTGTCGTCTCACATGCAATTCATTTTGTGGTTTCTTGCAGGATTATGGTTCTTTACATCGTCTTCTGCTTTTATCTTGTACAGCAAGTTCTTCTGTGTGGCTAAGTAGTTAGTAGCATTTTGAGATGCGAAAATACATTTGGGAAGGATGCATATTTACTTCTTTTAAGACTATACAACTTGACTGTGCCGTGCTTTTTGTATTAATACAGCGTATTTTACTGAGATTGCTGTTGTTAGGCAATGATACACTATTTGTAATAATTTTCTTGAGCACTCAAAAGACTATTTATATCCAATATGGCCATTCAGAGGTCGCCAATCCATTCAGCCCCAAAATGCTGATCTTTGTCATTTTCAGCTTTGAGCGTCCTGTGTATTTTATCTCATTTTAATTCTTTTTTGTGCTACAACTTTTGCTGGTGTTGTACAAAGTAATTTCCTAATGTTTTCCTATTTAATTTTTATAGGTATGCAAGTTTGTACTTTTGCTGTGCTATTGAGCAAAAGGATAATGAACTGCTGACACTGGAAATCATTCATCGTTATGTTGAGCTGTTGGATAAATATTTTGGAAGTGTAAGTTTAAGTGTTTTCCAAAATAGTGTTAAGTTTTGAGAGGTTTTGAAAACTGTGTGAACATTCAGCTTGTTTTTTATTTGTTTGGTGTTCAGTGTAGTTTATTATTAAACATATTATATGTATAAGTCTTGATCGTTAAGTCAAGTCATGAAATGTCCCGTAGTTTCTATTCTCTTTATTTCTCCCTGATCTCAGGGGGGTAGGGAGGGTAATGATCGCTGTGTCTGTGTATTTTTGATAAAGCCACACACGTCCCTCGGGTCATCCCAAATGGTAAGCTCTACAGAGAGGTCAGCATTTGTTACTTGGGTACAGGCTTCGTGAACCTGGATTTCCTGTGCTGAGGCTGGTGAGAACTGTAAGTTCTCTTCATCATTGTAAGCTATTGGCATGCTTCAGTGGCAAATACACTGGGTGGTGGTGGAGCATTGTGTGCTACAGGGAATGGGGTTTTCTGCCTGGATTGGGAAGCTGGATAACACCTTTATGGGGGGGGAAAAAAAAAACAACCTCGATATTAAGGTGTGTTGTGCACCAATGAGATGGTTGGTTATTGAGGCAGAACAATCTCTGGGAGGTAACTCTGGGGACCTCTGCCTTGGTGGACATTTACTAACATAGCTGCTTGTGGGATGCCTATGAAGCTTATGTCTCCAGTGGTTCAGGTGATCAGTTGGGAAATATTAATACCCGAACCCCAAAGAGACATTGTGTGGTTAATCCACCTGAGATGTCTGTCAATATAAGAGAGACCAGTGACAGTAATGTGCCACATTGCGTAGTAACAGTCACAAAATAGGTCGCTATAATCTGGGCAATATCTCATGGGTTCACTGTTACATAATTAGTTCTACTAAACATGTAGAAGGTTCATTTGGGAGAGGAAAAAAAAGGGGGGGGGGGTTGCCTTTGTACATATACAAAGCTTTGCAGGGACTTGCAGGGCAACTAAAAAATATCACAAGGCTACACAATGGTACACTGCTGATTGAGACACTGAAAGCTACCCAAGTGAACAATTTGTTAAATACCAAACTACTTGGAGAATATGCTATCAACAGCAAGCTGCACACTGAGATAAATTGTTGTTTTTATTAGAAGTAACGTGCTGGGGCATTAAGAATATAGATTCTAAAGAACTCCAACAGTAATGGGAAAGTGAATATGTTACTGAAGTTCAGAATTTCTTGAAAAGGGTTTATTGAGCTCCATGAGTCACTGTTTTGTATCCTGACATTTAATTTACTGAACTTGCCTATCTATATTGTGGAAAGCTTTCTCTACATTACAGTTATGCCCTGTGTGCCCAATCCAGCGCACTGGATTAAGTATCAGTGCTTTGATCATCGCAACAGGGGTTGCAAACGTCAGGCTGTGTGTGGACGATGTGGGTCCACTATCTGTGAACATGTTGTTCTGTGTACTATCGCACCCAGGTGTGTCAACTGCTCCCAAGCGTATCCAGTTTGGAGCAAAGAATGTCTTGTCTAAGCAGAAGAAAAGCCAGGAGACTGAAGTCAGCTAACACATCTCATTCTATGGTGTTTAAGTTAACATAGCCACCTACCTTTGGGAAGTTGCCTCAGCATTGAAGCATCACATGCAGAAGACTATGGTTGGCCCCTAAACATTGGTAGCTGAGCCGAGTGTGTCAGCGAGCAACTGCACTACTAGTCTGACAGCCAAACTTTGCTACCACTGAAATAATGGTAGCTGCAGAACCTCGACAAAAAAGATAACCTTAGTTAAGAGAGAGGGGCTATTTTCATAAACACCACCTTCCACTCCTGGGTAAAGGCGCTACAGTCTGGAACCGCGCGGCCGCTACGGTCGCAGGTTCGAATCCTGCCTCGGGCATGGATGTGTGTGATGTCCTTAGGTTAGTTAGGTTTAAGTAGTTCTAAGTTCTAGGGGACTGATGACCTTAGAAGTTAAGTCCCATAGTGCTCAGAGCCATTTGAACCATGTCATCATCCAGAAGTTTTAGGAAATGACACCCATCATCGTGCAAATCTTAGAAATTTTGGGTAGTGGAAGTTTACCTAGATATATTCATATTTCCAAAATGTAAATGTTGCAGGTCAATTACTTTTTCACTTATGATAAAAAGAAGTTGTATAGATTCAGGAATTCAGGCTTTCATAGATAAGCTCCTTTATAATTTAAAAACGCAATATTTTCTACGGTTTTTGGAGTGGGAGCTTGAATTTTTTTAAGTTAAAGAGGAAGGTTTATGTTTTTATAGTCTTGCTTCTTGTAGTGAATGTCCATCATCTACATCTCAGAAAAAAAAAATGTGAATAATTTTTTTTAAACAAAATCCAAGCATGGACATAATAATTTTTTTTAATGTATTGCCCCCTCATAGATACCTTTGAAAAATTTACAATATTGTTATAAATATGCCATTGTGTCACACAAAAAGAATCAATGTCTGGAAATAATGGGAAGTGTGAAAAACAACATTATTGTAAAAGAAATATTGAAGTTGCTAATTCACGAGTACCATGTCACCACGAAATTGCTGAAGTTGGCTACACTGGATTTCCCTAGGAACAAATCATATTTGAGAACACTTGTTTTATTGCCACTAAGCGTATTGCATCATCCAGTTCCTTTATTTTGAGTCATGTGTTTATTGAGCATGCAGTTCTAAGCTCTTGTACTTAATTGTACCCAGAGTCAATTATTGGTTAAAAATTCAAATGTTGCAGTTTTTAACTATTCATTCCAAAAAAAAAGTAAGTCCCCTAACGTTACAATAATAATGTGAAATACTTTAGTAATGAAACAGTGAGAGAGAATGATTTTTCATTGTTTAATTACTTTTTAGGTTCCACTAATCATCTTTTGAATTATTTATGACAAATATTGGTTTTATGACTGAAGCAGCTCTGAAAGTACAAGGCGGCAGTGTTGTCTTGGACAGTATCTGCGAGATCCACAGCATTTACGAAAAGACTATGTAACATCAGTATGACCTTATTGTAAAGTTGTTTTTGTAATGCGATTTAACCTGAAGATGAGGTATAAGCCTTGAAACATGTCACTAAATAAATAAGCAATGCAATAGTTGACAAAGTTTGTGACTGGTAGTGGTAATTAAAAAAAGAACTTTACATATTCCCTGACTTGTGTGAATGAACTGACCAGTGAAGAACAAGAACTTTTATTATGGTGAAGCACCAGTCATTCATACTGTGATTTAACTATTTCATGTGCGTGTGTTAAACACAAAGACAGGTACCTGCGCAGATTCCCTCTACATAAGAAAAGTGCCATAAACGATCTGTTTCATCTGGATTGCATGAAATTAGTTTAGAAAAGGCAAATACCTTCAAAATGAGAGGCTTTAGCATTATTCCTAAAATTTCACGTACATATCAAGTTGAGCTGGCTGCTGATGCAAACACTATCCCTGACAGTGATTTAACAGAACTGGAAGAAAAGGCAAAACCTCATGATGAACTCATGGAAAAAATTAAACAAAAAATTGAATGTGCAAATAATTGTGAAAAAATTCAATTATTTACTGTTGTGCCGCCAACTTGGTCTCTACAGTAAGTACGTTTCAAATTTCAAGTTTCTGAATATTTGGTATGACAGGCAAGAGCTCTTTTAATGGAGAAGGGTATTTTATCTACGGCTGAGCGGAAAAGAAGAAAGACATTGCCACATGGTACAGTGCAAAAAGTAAAGAGTTTTTATTTGGATAACGAAGATACAAGAATAATGCTTGGAAAAAAAGACAAAGTGAGCACCAGCAAAAATACCTATGGACAAAAGTGTCTTGTTTTAAGTAATTTAACTGAACTGTATTCTCTGTATAAAAACAGTATTCTGAAGACAAAGTACGATTCTCAAAATTTGCTTCTTAGACCAAAACAGTGTATACTTGCAGGATCATCAGGAACACATACCGTATGTGTGTACATTTAGCACCAAAATGTTAAATTGCTTCTAAATTCCATTTCTATTAAAGAAACATACAAAGATCTAATGAAAATAATAACATGTGATACAAACAACCGAGCCTGTGTGCTTTGTCTGTGTGAAAAGTGCCCCACCAGTTCATTGCTTCAAACCCACTTAGAAAATGAATTAGGAGACTATGATCCTGATGAGATAGTTCAGTATGGTCAGTGGATATCAACTGATAGAATGACTTTAAGTGTTCAAATCACTTCTCTATCAGAATTCTGACACACTAATTAAGAAAATTGAAAAACTTATTCCACACTCTTTTATTTCTAAATCACAATCTGTTTATCTGAAAATGAAGAAGGAAACACTTGATGAAGGCTCAGTGTTAATTTTAATGTATCTCAGTGAAAATCTCAATTTTGTTGTTAAAGATGAAGTACAGGGGTACCATTGGAACAATGGCAGCTGCACTCTTCACACTGTCCATATATATTACAAAAAGGACAAACAGTTGCATGCAAAAAGTATTTGTATTGTTTCTGATTATCTAGAACATGATGTTGCCTTGGTGTACCAGACTCAGAAGACTGTATTGAATTTTTTTAAGTGTGAATTTCCAGAAATTCAGCTTGCATGTGTTGACTATTTCACTGCTGGTTGTGCTGCACAGTATTACAATTATAAGAAATTCAGAAATATCTGCTACCATGAACACAACTTCAACATAAAGTGTATATGAGGCAATTGTCCAAAATATTTTTTATAATTCAGCAATAAAATTAAATAAAATTAATTTACAAAAATTTAATTGGACAGTTCTAACTTGTTTTCAGAAACTATATGTCCGAAAGGATATTCATGGAAAAAACAGTCAGCATACCATTTTTTGTTTAAAAACTGCAGCCAATTTTGAAATTGTTACCGTTTGCTTTGAAGCATCCCATTGCAATAAAAATTGGCAAATGTTTATGATATTAGATACAAAAGCAGTACACAAAATCTCACTTCACAACTAGATAATGGGTGTCATGGCCTGATGGATGACTTGACATGGAAAGACCCTCCTTACTTCTGTTCCTCCCAACTGACTTACAAGCAGCCACTGTATAAGTGCATTTGCATTGTGAGTCAACAATATGTTAACTCTATCTGCCTCCACATGACGTTTTAGACAAAGAGACTCTCAGTTCCCCCAAACACTTTCTCCTCTGTGGCGAATTTAACACACACAATGTGCTTTGGGTTCTGACAATATGCTCCAAGGGTAGAGCAATTGAGAGACTTCTTGTGTGTGTGTGTGTGTGTGTGTGTGTGTGTGTGTGTGTGTGTTTTAACACCAGGCGCAGCATGAATTCCAGCATTGAAACAGGACCATTCACAGCTATATGTGTCTAGGTATGCTCTCTAGCCTTTGCACGTACTGCTGAATGGGAAGAAATAGTTGATGACAAAGAAGTGGTTGCTTCCGAATCTGGATTCACCTGCCAGACTCATGCCCAAAAGAAAGACGCCACAATGGGTGGTCATTAGGGCAAAATGGACACTCCGCATACAGCTTTCTATGTCTGCATACAGCTTTCTGTGGATCCTGTTACTAAAATGATCCACCACACCATTGAAGCATCCATTCCACAGCCTTTGTGTCAGCTGAAAAGGCAGCTTGTCCGTTGGTGGATGGCGAATGCTGCTCTGCAGTCAGGACCAGTCAGGTGACTCTATTTAGGTTCAAGTCCTAGCCAACTTCAGAGAACACAGCCTTCTGGATAGTGAGGACAAAATGTTGCAGAATTATTACTGGCAGCCAAAAGAGATCGTGGCAACAGTTCCTGACTACCATACACCATTTCACAAAAAGTACATTATAGGAAACTATCAAGAGGATTTCTGTGAGAACTGAGAGGTGCCCAATGACTGTTGTAATAGTGAATGGAAGTCTCCAGATAAACCGATGAGACATTGCTGATTATAGTGGCTTATTTTGTGACTGTTGCCACCACTGTCAGTCAGGATTTAGATTTCCGACACTAAAGAGTAGCTGCTGAGAAGAGCAATAGAACTTCAGTCTCACCACGGATAAAGTGTAAAACTCCCCCTTTCTCATGTGAGAGCGAAATTATATATTGTCTGTAGCCCTTGACACATCACCAGGTCTTGATAGGGCCTATTATAGTATGTTATGGCACCAGACAGGACATAGCAAAGAAATCCTCCTTGCTCCTGTAATCTCCTGTGGACATTGAGACGCTTTCCCAGTTTGTGACGAGAGGCAATTTTAATTCCACTTTTAAAACCTGGGAAGGACTGTACATACCTGAGTAGCTGTTATAGTGTTGCCCTCATCCTTGGGTGTATGTAAATTGCTGCCTTAATTCTCTTAGCTGTTTTCAGTGTGGCTTTAGGAGACATCACTGCATCTTTGATAACCTGGCCCCCTTGGAAACTGCTGTACAACAGACTTTCCTGCAATGACATCACCTAATGAGTGTGTTCATGACATCGAGAAGGCTTACACTACTGCTTGAAGGCACAATATCCCCAGGCTCTTCCATGAATGATGGTTTCAGTGATGTCTTTTTAACTTAACACAATCTTTCCTCTCATCACACTATTTTAGATATTGAGTTGGTGATGTCCATTCTGCAGTTTTGAGCAAGAGAACAGACCCTCTCAGGGTACTGTCTTAAAAGTGACTGGCTTTGCCATTGCTATGAAAAGCAAATGTTTACAGGTAAATGTCCTGTCCAATGCTCCCTGAGCCTTTCAAGAACAACTCGCCAGTTGCAGCAGACTATTTGATGTTTGGGGGAAAGGGATTTTTAAATTCTCAACCGAGAAATCTGTGTGCATTCTTTTTAACTCTTCATGTTGTGTTTTAAATTTTCCTGAGTTGGCAATTGGGACACTGTTCATAATTTTCAAGACACTGTGAGATCTCTGTGCCTCACATTTGACTCTTAACCATACGCGGTTGCCACACCTTAAGGACCTTAAGAGATGGTTCCTCAAAGTACTCAGTGTTTTGAAATGTCTTAGCGACAGTTCGTGGCAAGCAGGCCAAATTTGTCTGTTCCAGTTTTAAGGAGCCTTTGTGTGATCTCACAACCCAAACTTCCAGATGTGACACACTCACATGGGTAACAGATGTATGTCAATTGAGTATGAACCAAAACACCGATTTAGTTTGTGCCGTGTGCTGTCGTCCAGCAGAACATGTGTGAACGGTAAGTAAAAGCATCTTAAGAGCTACGGACCATAGGAAAAGCGTATATGTGAATTATTGTATTGTTGATCTCATGTGGGTGAGATGGTAGAGCGTTCGGTCGTTGTACCAAATCCCCCTGATTACTTTTTTTCTTAAGTGTGAAACTTTATATGGGAGAACACTTTCCTGGCATGTAAAAGGACTTCTTGGAATTTGTAGCAATGTTCTTTTGGCCGTCTGCTTTCACTTGTTAGTTGAACATTTTGAACTTATTACTGATTTTATTATTTTGTTTATTAATAATTATTATTATTTAGGTTTACTATTTTCAAAGAAACAAAGTGAAAATAGAATGCCAAGAGTACATGGTTATAAACTCCAAACAGCCCTTTTACATGTCATAAACACGTTATCCCATATAACACTCTCATGCATAATACATTAAAAAATGTTTGTCATCATCGGGGTTTTAACATGGGACCACTGGTATGAGGCTCTAATGCTCTACCTCCTCCTCCCCCCCCCCCCCCCATTAAAAGAAATAAAACAAATTGTTTTATTTGTCACCATAGAGCCCGAAATAATGCCAAGCATTACAAAACTTGCAATAGTGCAAAATATACATATAAGCAGTATCATGGCCAGAATATAACTAATTACTGTATTAATATACAATATTAATATGCAATCATTTATAGATTACTCATTTTGTCTCTATGAATAATCATGATCGTCTCATGGCACATAAAGGCTTCGGACTCCTCCTTACATTGACAGTTGCCCAGGTGTAGGAGAATTCCTGTGCCGCACGAAGAACAATCGTCAGCTTGTGTGCCAATTGTCCTTCCGAGCTACAGCTAGAAAAATGTTTTCCCTGTGATAGCAACATATGTTAGCTACTCACAGTTATGCTTTTGATGTGCTCCATAGTTCTGGTGCTACTTTTAATTAATGGTTGTGCCCATTCTGCTGGACGACAGCACATATTACTAACTAAATCAGAGTTTTAGTTGATACTCTATCGACATACAGTGTTTGGTACCGATCTGAATGTCAGATATATGAAGGTTTGGGTGTCAGCTTGATTATGGATATACTATGTCTAGGTATGCGAGACCCTCTTATTTAAAAATCTTGGACATGGTGCACCATGAAGGACTTCAGCTGACCACTGGGGTATTTAGAACCTGCCTTTGCACAGAGGCTAGTGAGTCACTGCTCAACATCAGGCAGGCAGCGATGGGCACGTTGTGGTTGGTGAAGTCATCTACTTGGTTGTGGCATTACTTATGCCAGTCACTCCGACAGGATGAAATGACCCTGATCTGCCTCTGAATTTGGCAATCTCCTAACACATGGCATCCAATTCAGCAAGAGGATCCTCCCTCCACCCTCCTCCCTCCAGACTGTGATGCCCGTGCATGGAAATCGCTACATTTTAACTGAACACACTTTATTGTGAGAAGTGGACAGTAACAAATTTAGGTTAGGATCTACCCTGATGATAAGGTGAGTGTGGTAAAGCTTTTAAAGTTTTGTGAAATGTCTGGACTCCATCCCAAGCTTTTAGACTGGAAATTTTAATGTGTTGCAGAATGTCTGGGTCATTCATTCTATTCCAGTGAACAGCACTGCAGTACTATGTTAATTCTTTCCACTGCGTTTTCCCTTTTTCCTCTAAGTTATAGATCTGAAAACATGATTTATGGTGCGTGTGTGTGTGTGTGTGTGTGTGTGTGTTTGTGTTTGTGTTTGTGTTTGTTTTGGGTGGGGTGGGGTGGGGTGGGATGGGATGGGGGATTAGGACATTCAGGAATTTTCATTATTGTTACAGATAATTCATGTTAATGTTTTGCAACTGTGCCAGTGATTCATAACTTTCACACCTATCATCTTATGAGTTCTTTGGTGTTGTGATTATTACATCCTCCTGGAGATCTGAGGGTATTGTGCCTGTCTCATGTATCTTGCAAATCAGGTGGTTCAGTTTTGTCATGGTTTGTTCTCCCACAGTTGTTAATAATTACGAGTGAACATCGTCTATGCCAGGTGCCTCGCTTCAAAATAAATCTGTTAGCACTCTGTCAAATTTTCTTAACAGTTTTGCAATCCCCTTCTCATCCTCATTCACTTTCTCTTTCAATATGAGTGCTAAGGGATGTAGTATTAAACAATTAACCTTAGCCTCTAGTTACAATCAGTCCTCATGCAAGAATCGTGGAGAGGATCAGGGAATGCATTTGAAGTACAAGCACAGATGTAATGAGTAATGAAGCGTGAATGTAATGTTTGCAAAAGATTTGTTGAGGGAATAAGACAAATGTGCAGCATTAAGGTTGTATTTAAAGTTTGGAGTTGTCATTGTAGGACTTCAGGAGAGAACAATATAGAAAAGAAGTGAATGAGGCTACAATTTAAAGGACATTGATTGGGAAGGTAAGGACGAATGGATACTATTTAGTGGAAGTTGCTGCAGAACATTAATTCACTGACTCATTCATTTGCCCCATCTATGTTCTGTAAATCTAACATAAAGAAGAGTCTTCAGGGATGTCGAACAAGTAAAGCTATACATTAGTAGACTGAAGCAGGCACTGCAGACAACTTTTGTTTGTGTTCTTTGTTTTATGGTTAAAGCAGATGCAGTTTGTGCAAATGAAGTGACTTACTTAAGTTACTGAAAGAGGTGGCCGGAATGAAGTAGAATTTTATTTAAAAAGCTGAAACTAATGTTGGTGATTGATGTGTTTAAAAACTGAAGCTGTTTTGGGGTCTGTTAGCACTTTATGTTGCGTGTTTTTCCAAGTTTCATTATAAAAATTTCATTTTCTAAAAACATTCTGGTAACTGAGCATCACTCACATGGTACTCTGGAGACCACCAAGAAGGCTAGTTGAAGGCACAAGCAATGCGGAGAGGGACACCACAGGCACCACAGTTGTAAGACTTCCATACAGGATGTATTACAGTTAGTAGCAGCTACGTGGGACGCCAAGTTGAAAGGGGTGCCAGGATTTATACACAATGCATAAGACAGTTAATGGCAAAAACTGACTGTGTGAAATTGTATGAAGTAATGGGAAGGAGAAGAGGGAGTGCCAAATAATAGATCACTTGTTTGAAAAAATGTTCTTGAACCAGTCCTGCACCAGGAAGAAGAGAAACAACACATTCTTCTACAGCCTCTTTCAATCTTTTGTATGAACTAATGAGGAGTCCTGTCAGACTGCAGTAATGGTGTTAATAGTTGCAGCCATTACAACACCCCCCCCCCCCCCCCTCCTCACACTGCTAAAAGGAGGACTCTGTTTTAGCATGTAATGTATGTCAGACTCCTGCAGTTGATTGCTTTGCCATCATGTGATCCTATATTTGTATGGCCTTCTTTCAATACTTCTTAAAGATGATGATAAATCTGACTCTTATTTTCTTTCTTTTTAAACATGTCATATTGTGACAACTTTCTGACAAGTCAGAACTGGTTATGGTAACATATGTGTTAAGCAAAGCTAGAAAAGGACAATAAAAGAATTTTTAGAACTTTTGTGTTTATCCAAAAGACATTTAGTCACTTTCAGTAAGTTTCTTGTTTGGTAAGCAACTTGTAAGGTCATACTGCTCTTAACTGAAACTTCATTTTTTATGAGAGCTGCTTACTTTCTAACTGTACAAATAATTACTTAGATCCCATGCACTGCACAGAATGTATTTTTCTTGCTGGTTTTCAAGTGACTAATGTAGTATTTTTAAGTATATGTTTCTAAAATCTATTTCAAAAGAATACTAACCATAAACTTCTTAAATTAAATATAAAAACTGTAATCTATTTGTAGTATGTAGGAGAACAGTTATCAACTGTATCAGCATTTGATGCCATCAAATTTGTGTGCCACGTAACAGCGTATTTTTGCCCCTTAATGCATCAGACACATTTCATAAGTATCTATTCACATTAAATTAAAAATGCATGTATTATTTCAGGTTTGTGAACTGGATATCATATTCAACTTCGAGAAGGCATACTTCATTCTTGATGAGTTATTATTGGGTGGTGAAATTCAGGAAACGAGTAAAAAGAATGTACTGAAAGCAATTGCTGCCCAGGATCTGCTGCAAGAGGTTAGTTATGGGTCCACTCACGTTGAACTTTAAGTTGTTTGTATGGAAGTATCATCTTTGATTGTTGATTTGTCATTATCCATTGTTTCTCAACATATCTGGAAGTTCGTTTTAGTGATGGACTGCTAGTTGTTTGGGTGTAGTGGACTTGTTCATTACAGTTTTGAAGAGCAGTTGTTATACATTTTCTGCCTAATGTATGCAGATAATGATAAAAAAAATGTGCCTGTTATGCATGCAATAAAACGTTAGGTGTCACGTGGTTTGCTTTGTGAGGTGCATATGTTGTAAAGACTTTGATTACTTCTATTTATTGCATGATATATACAATGCATGATCTCTTAAAAGAAATTAATGATTAACTTACAATATTCGCACTATTTACAATACCTTACACTCCAGTAATTTGTCATTCTGCATTAAAATTGCAGATGAGAGCCATGAGTTGACAGGTCTGTTGAATTTTTATATTTAAATGGTGCAGGTTGTGATTTATTTTTTATAGGAATCATTTGATGAATATTAGGAAACACACTGTAGTTCTTGAGCACTCTTGCTTTTTTTATAAATATATAATGTGTTCCTGTATACTACTTTTGTGATCAGTCTTCAGAGAGCCTTACTGTGGAGTAAGGGGCATCTGAAATTACGATCTTCTGACACTTGGGCAAAACAGTATCCACAATTCTCAAAGCATTTTTATAATTTCAAAGAAGACTGATGAAAATGGTTTGTCTTGCCAGTTGTCATTGCATAATGTGCATAATGTTTTCCTGATAATTACCTGTTGATATTGTTTTGTGGTCAGCTAGTAACATTTATTGGGAAGTTGGTGGGAGTGCACTGATAGGCTGTACAGATTGACAAGTATGAGTTGTAGTTATTTCCCCATCCTTACGGCTTCTGAACAACAGCTATATTTGTGTTCATTTCTTGAACAGGTAACACAATCAGTACTTGATTTCTTTTTAGTTGTTATAAGCAAACAGTACAAGGATAGGTTATTAACTTATGTCAGTATGTGTGGCTTAATAAGGGAAACTTTAATGACATTTTGTTGGTTACATTCTAGTAGGCACTTTGTGGTTGCTCTTCACTGTGATTGTGTTACACATGTTTTGTCAATTCTGTTTTTTATTATCTTCTCTTTTTGTATTCAGTTTGTTTCATACAATGCCCTCAGTAAGAATCTCATGCCATGAATTGCCGTCCAGTAGTAATAGTAGCTGTTACTTGTATTTACTTTATCATTAGGTAATTACACAGGTAAAAGCTTGGTATTCTCAGCTTTAGATTGTGTTTGTCTTGCTTGAATGTCTTGCACACTTGTAAATTTACTTGATGCTGAAGTCTGATGATATATCTGGGCAATTTGTACAACATAAGCTCATGAAATTTGGAAGAAAAACAGAATGGGGTCATAAAAGTATTCTAGTCATGTGGACAAGGTAGGTGATACAAATGTTCTGACATTTGGTACCGTGTTAAACTTTGTTACAATTTGCTTTGTGTTAGATCCTCTGCAAACAATATTTTTTTCTAATGTGAGCAATACTAGAATATATAATGGGAGAAAAAACCACCCAGAATCATTCCCATTCTGCTTTTCTTTATTGTCTGTAATGATTATGAGAATCCGTGCACATGTCTTTTGTAAAAGCTTGAGAATTTAAACTAAAGGTGCTAATGTTCCTGTTGATATATTTAATATAATTAAAATATTTATTGAAGAAGTTTGTACTGGTGTCTTCAGTATGTGCTCAGTATTTACCATCTTAACAGTAAAATTATTTGAATCTCTTATCAGTAGCTAAGTTTCCTAGTGCCATATGAAACTTCATAGATATTATCTTGTTGTCAAGCTCCATTCTGTGAAGAACAGTTATGGGCTTAAAAATAGAATATAATATAGTAAAGTGGCAGCTTGTTTTTTTTTCCCTGAGAATATTTAAAAATCTCATCTGCAGGTGTAATAGGTATTGGTGGTATTACTTTAGCATACTGACTTTTGGAAGGTTATTTTATTAGTTCTTTCGTATGATGTTTTGTTGTTCTTAATTTTGGGCAGTGGAAATGAATTATGTATTTTGTTCACATTTTCATGTTTGAAGAATGTAATTTCCTGTGATAGCATTTTTAATTTGGTTATGTATACTTTGATCTCTCCTTGGAGATACACAGGGTTATGACAAACTTGTCACCCAAAATCAGAAAACTTCCTCCTACTAAAATTTGTAGGCACAAAACATAAAATTCATAGATAAAACTTCTTTCCATAGAGACTGGCTAATAGATCCATTTAATCAACCTTTCGTCCCCAAACTAGTAATTTCTCACGGCCTGATCTGCTGGTGAGATCTCTACATTTCCCCTGGTGGGTTTTTCTGATTTTAGTTTTTTCATAAGCATAAAAAAATGATGTTGTGAAGTGTAAAACACTCAATAATAGCTGTTACTTTATTCCCCACTTTAAGTTCTATTTTGGGTAACTAGTTTTAATTAACTCTGTAAATGTGTCATTGTGAATAGTTTATTGCCATGTTGGCTTCTTACAAGGTGCTGATTATATAATTTGTTTATTTGAAAATATGAACTGTTATGACATTTGGGGGTGTGAATTGTAGGAAGCATGTCATACATAGACTGTAATCAGAAGATACATTGATGACCATTTGAGAACATTAAATAAATTTACTTGTAAGTGGAATTATCTGTGTTCACTATTTTTCTGTACCCTTTTTTTCAGTTACTTTATTCATGAGCATAAGACTGTCTATCCACTATAACAGCATGGCATTTTAATATGCATGCTACTAATGATTACTATCAACATTTTTAAGCAGCAAAAACCTGTAACATTTGTAATATCACTTCAGGATCTCTTTGTATTGAGTTGCACATGACAGGCTTTAAATTGTTGACTAAATGGTGTAACTCTACTAAATTGTTTTGTTGTGTGATAAGCTTATAAAGATTATCTTCTGTTCACTGTAGTAGCATGATGAATGTAAGTGAAATGCATGGTAATGCATGTAAAATAAATCATTGGTTTGAAAAGTGGAGAGCATTTAAGAAACAGAATTTCAGTTTGTATAGTTTGTGATAACTTTACAATAATTTCAGCTTCTGGTGAGTACACTCCATTTTTCCCCTTATTTATGTGTCATTAAAATATAATTTGCTTACTACATAGCTCCTTAAAATGGCATGGTATTGTCCTTACTGTCTACATTGCCAGACAACCATTATTGCATGTTTGAACAGTTTGTACTTGCAAATCAGTTACACCATCATTCATTTGGTAGTGGAATATTACGAATAGCGTTATTGACATGTATGTGATTGGTACTAATGCTGCATCAGCACTGCAATGTATCAAGTAAATCACTGCTTCAGAGCTGTGGAAACTTGAAATTTGTACTGTGTCACTTTTTATTAATTTTTGTGAGTAGTGGGCTTCTGATTTTGCTTGCTTGTAAGTCAGAGACAAATCAGTCGCACTAGCAAAGTTGTACTATTTAATGGAATAAGTACTTTGTTATGAATCAGAGAAGTTGTAAACAGTATTTTCAGTTAATGTATACATCTATATACAAGGGAAAACTCTACTCGATATGTGGCGGAGTACCCAACAGCTTCTAGTGAATGAAAAAAGGGAAAGATACAATTTACAGTGAGTTAGCTGTTGATGTTTTGAAGTGACCAACACATTGATGGCCACATGTTAGTCATAGTTTAAAGATTTTTGAGGGAAAGAAATTGATACAGAAGGATGAACCATGACAAACAATAACAAAATACGTAGAAATGAACTAATACAAGGGAAGATGCTACCAGGAAACTCTGAACACTGAAATATATATATATATATATATATATGTGTGTGTGTGTGTGTGTGTGTGTGTGTGTGTGTGTGCGGAGAGAGAGGGGGGGGGGGGGGGGTGCGCATGCGCGTGTAACAATGGATTCCTAAATTGCATGGGTGTGGACACACGTGCGTGTGTAACAATGGATTCCTAAATTGCATAACTTCCTGTGGCTACTTATTCCAGCACAGATTTGATGCATTTGAAAATATTGAAAAAGTGTGGGAGAAATGAGAAATTATGAAAAAGACAGTTGCTACTCACCATGTAGTGGAGGCGCGCGCGCTTGCGCGCCCACACACAATAGAAGCACCCAAATAATTTTTCAAGTGTCATACTATTATTTATGATGCTCCTTGTGGCAAGTCTTACTGGGGTAAGTGAAATTAAAACCATCCTCTTTTAGTGATGTCAATAATAAAATGCATTATATAATAAAAACAAAAGAATGGAGCCTGATCATTAAAAATGTTCAAAGATTAATAAACTATATCAGTGCATGGTACTATTGCTGGCACTGACACAGGATTGTTTTTATTTTACTTGATACCACAGTAATAATGTTGTTGCACAGTGTGTTATAAATAATTTTATTGTGCATGAAAATGATTGTAACATCTACATATGTATGTCTACTCTGCAATACATACCCAAGTGCGTGACAGAGGGCTCATCGAACCACTTTCATGTATTTCTGTACTGTCCACTGTGTAACAGTGCATGGGAAGTATGAAAGCTTAAATCTTTCTGTGGGAGTTCTGGTTTCTCTTATTTAATAAGTTATTTCTCCCTATGTAGGTGGGTGTCAAAAAATATTTTTACGTTTGGAGGAGAACTGATAGCAAGTAAATATATATTTATCATCAGTAGTTCATGACAGTTGTCATGACACAGTACAACTTTGTTATGGCACTGTGGTGGGTCTGAAATTATGTGAGGAATATTTTTGTACCATCATTTGAAGTTCACTTTGCCACTGAGTCAAACAATCAAGTGACCTACACCAGTTTTCCATCTCTCCCCCTCCCTCTCCCTCTCCCCCTCCCCCTCCTAATTGTGTGGAGAGAGTAATTTCACCTCATGAATGGCTGATAGTGACATCATTATCCTTGATCACAGGGAAAAGTTGCAAATATTTGGAATTTTCAACAGCAATGTCCGAACAAGCATTGAGTGAAACAATACCTGATACATGCGAAGCTATATAACTGTTCTGAAGCTAGAGTTCATGAAGACAAGTACAATATCTCAGTTACATACTATATCAACTGTGACATATTATAGATTCTATTTTATATGTTTTTGGACTTGTTTTGAACTTCATATATTCTAGTAAATTATAGGAATGGCTAATGGGGTAACTTGTATTTTGTTACTGAGTGTATGCAAATTTTCACTCCCCTGCCTGAAGTCCACCAGCAGCTTTTGCGCCAGAATATAAAACTCCCATTCTGCACTCAAGATGTAGGGATTAACACTCTGTCTTAAAAGCTTAACTTTTAATATTGTGGGAATGAAATGTACCGTTTACCTTTAATTCACTCTCTTTATGAACCACAGACTCCATAATATAAAGACACAAAGGAACTTACGACATTTAACTGCTAGTGGGTGTTATACATCAGTGGTGATGTTGAAAACTGGAGTATCCTGCTCACTAGCCAGATACTTTGACCACTAACCCATCCAGCCACAGTGGTCATTGAAACTGTACGGATTACTCTAGCAAGCCTCCCATCAGACGCAAATTCTCAGCTTACACCACACACGACTGACATAGCGTGCCTGTCCATTGTCCTCATTACTTATGACATTTCGCCAGTTATAGGAGCTTGAGTGTGGTGTGCATCTGCATTGAAGGGATTATTGACCAGTCTCACTGTAATTATATGTACGGTGTCTGTTCCTTCGGGCATATCCAGAAGATCAAAAATCATTTTGATCCTGTAGCTATTATGAATGAACACACAAAGGAATTAATGCCATTTAGCTGCTCATGGGCATCAGTATACATCAGTAGGGAAGTCAAAAGTGTGTGCTGGACCTGGATTTGAACGCATCTCTCCTGCTTATTAGGCAGATGCTCTGACCACTAAGTCATCCGGATGCAGTGGTTATTGCAGTTGCATGGACTGCCCTAGCACACCTCCCGTCAGACCCAAATTCTCAACTTATCCATATACTACTGACATAGTGATCCTGCCCATTATCATCATTACTTCCAGCATTTCACCAATTCCTAGCATTTGAGCATAATGTGCATTTGCACTGATGAGATCATTTGCCCAGCCTTGCCTTAATTATGTGTGCGATGTCTATTCTTTTGGACATGTCTAAAAGAACAGACACCACTTATATAATGTAAGTATGAGTTTCTTTATGACCTAAGATACAGCTGCATGGTGTTTCTTTATCAGTTTAACGCAATATTCTTCTGTGTAATATATACTTTTATTTTGTTTGCACTGACACAAGAGATGATGACATGGAGCAGCATTGAATGAAAATACGCTAACAATCCCATATTCAAGTCAACATAATGAGAGAGGTTTCCAAGTTAAAAGCTCATGGCAGACAGACTAATAATTTTGGTTTAGTCTGCAACAATTTTTTTTAGAAATACTATTTCTGTGTTTGCTGTAGGGTCAACAGCTCTGGTTGTGTCTATTAAGGAATTAAAAGTAGCTGCCTTCTTATTTAAATCATTGTAATGCTTGCTCTTAACTTTCCATGAATATATGTGACTCTTCTGAACAAACAGATGACTTATCAAGTTTCGTGTACCAGATTTGTGGCAATCTCCTGTTCGCAGTCTCTGATTTATAAGCACAGATGTGATTTTCATCCATTGATTTAGCAATTTCTCTCAGTCCTTTAACCCCAGCTTACAGAATTACAAATGTCTCATGCACACACAAATGTTGTATCCACATGCTACAACCTGTCTGCCAGATTATATGTGGACTGGTCAGTAGTACAATCACATGGGACAAGAACTTAGTCACCCCCAGGAGACATCACTCTGATACTTTAACACACTGCCTCTAGCCTTGGTAGTGGCCTCAGTTCATTGGGAAAGAGAAACCACAAGTTTCTTCAGCTGTGCCATACCCAGCTCAAGTGACTGTTTGATGACAGATCCCATAGAGGTACCAAATTGAGGGGGTGTTGATTGCTGTGTTTCACCTGTTGTTCTGAGAGATTAAGATTGAGTGGCTGAATAGGGAGTTGAGTTGAGGTGTGATGGAGTGCCTTGGTGTTTGTCAGACCAGGAATGTATGTGTGTGGCACTGTGAACATGGCTGTTATTGTCTTGGAAGCTGTGAGTGTGAACAACATGCTTAGGAAGGCGTAGAAAAAAGTGTAACACTTGAAATACACATCCTAGCTCGTATTCACCACAGTCTGAATGAGTGAAACCCCAAAGCATCTCCAGAAATAACTTTGGCCTGAATCCTTAACATAGTGCATGTTAAAAGTGTCACTGGCCCTCAGCGTGCTCGTCACCTCACACCATTTGAAATGAGAAAAATCATGACTCATTAGACCACACTGCGTGCCTCTAGTCACCTATTGCCCAGTTTCTGTATTGTTTCGGCCATGGAAGACTTGCAACTTAAAGTGCTGCTGTGATCAGTGGCCTTTTGTGAGGTTCCTGCAATCAAATACTTATTGCATGCAGTTCCCCTTGCAGCGTTTTCTCAGAAACTGGTGGAGATGGTTGTGCATTTACTGTCGACAGCAGTTCCTTTTGGATTTACACTCTATTGTCACTGATAAGACATGACACTCTCCTCCAGTTCTGATCAGTTAGGATCTTTTAATGTTCGCTATTCTTGTGTTACGTTACATGACTGTGAGCGGTACACTATTCCTTGCAGACACGTTGGACAGTCGACATTGTTATACCAACAAACTGTGCAACTTCATTTGTGGTCTGGTCATGGGCATGTGCAAAGACGATAGTTCATGACTTGACATTAGTGGAGGACCAGTTCTGCACCATCTGCAGCGTTCCAAAGCAACTAGTGTGTTCTTTTAAGGTAGTCACTAATATGTGTAGTGAGGTGTATTATTTGGAATTGTGATAGACAGTCTACTGTGTTCTATTTCTTGTTCATGCTCCTGTTCACTTCTTGGTGCCTCCACCATACAGCGAGTGGTTATTCTTATGATTACATTGTTTACATTACACTCACAATTTCCTGTTTTATTTTAACTGCTTGTGACTGGTTTCAAAAGAATTCTGAATGATTTACGAAATAGTTTCATGAATGTATACATAGTTTCTGTGTCTTAGATATTGTTGGATGACTCATTTTTGCCCCATATTCTCCAACCTTCTTTATGAGCACTTAACCAAATAGAAAAGTCTGTCGTTTGGCTGCTGCTTGCAGAGGTCAAAAGTAGCCTTACACAATGTTTGTAGATTTGTCTTGAATTTGGCTCTACAATGTAAATGAATTTTCATACACTCTGCTCACTTAAGTGCTGATAATTACCAGTGTGATATCTACAGTTTTGGCAGTCATTACGTTTTAAACTACTTATCTGCCCAACAGTTTCAGGTGTGACCCTTAGCTCTTTTTCAAAATGGCATCTCCTTCTTCCACTCCTCCCCTCTTTTTGCAGTATGAAACACCCTTTAATGCTGTTTTTGTACCCCTCCAATGTGTAGTAGTTACCTGAAATCTCTTCAGGGGAAATTTTCTAAAAAGTTTTAAGTGTAGCAGGACCTGTTTTATGCCAGCAAAGATGACGTTTATTAGTTAAGTCTTATAGGAAGACAGAAAATTTCCTTATATGACATTTGATATGAGTACACAGCTGTACTTACTCTTTATTTTAATAACCAATTTCATCTACCTTTAAGATTGTCAACATGCTGTATAAGAATTACTTAGATGAAGAGGGAATGGTCCAAGATGACATGTCAGAACTTGCCTGGAAATTTCTTTATTCAAGAAGAATGCACCGAAATAAAGACTGTCAGAATTTTAGCTGCTACGGCAAACTCCAAGCATTTTTCAAAAAAATGTTGAAAATTGCCAAATTCTTAGCTTGCTGGGCTACTGGAGAACTGTGCAGTCAACTGGAGCTGTAGCGGACTGTGCATGGGCAACATGGCAGGTGCAGATCCTTCGTTGACAACACATTGACAAACAGATAACACGATTTACTGTGAGCTTAATTTGTAAAGCGAATTTCAGTTTTTCTACTATTCAATGAATTTTGCAACTCATTTCATATCTGGAAGAATTACCAGTGGCATTTGTGATAGGTCCGCCCCGATAGCTGAGTGGTCAGCGTGGCGGTCTGTCACACCAAGGGGCCCGGGTTTGATTCCCGGCTGGGTCGGAGATTTTCTCCACTCAGGGACTGGGTGTTGTGTTGTCCTCATTATCATTTCATCATCATCAGTGGAAGACAACGGGAAACCACCACTGGAATCACTTCCCTAGACACTCATATGGTGGACCTCTCTGACATGACAAGACAGAACAAGGCAGAACACAAAGTTTTTTTGTGATAGGATAAGTGTTAGCAATGGAGTTGAAGCTGAATTAATATTCATTGTGTTTAATGTTAGGCAGTGTGCAAAAATGGTCCTGCTTCATAAAATCTGACTGTGAACTATACAAATAGAAAAACTATCCAAAAGATTTACTGTACAGGTTGACCACAAACTCCCATCAACCTCTCCCCCCTATACTAACCAACACAAACCCCAAACTTAAATACATAACACCAACAACAGGAGTATTCTTGAGATATAAACCATGTAGAGCTGCTTGTGAGATGCATTGCACCGTTACCAATGAAGATTTCTTGTCTGGGTCCTCCAAATCCCAGTTGAGATGATCATTGCTGATTTCAAGACTTCTTACAGTATAGGAAGTCAAAAAATAACAATGTTTACTTCTAGTAAAGGTATAGAAGAGATGCCATTAGTTTGTACCTGATGTGAAGGTGAAGCTTCTTGTTACCTCCACTACATCTGTTGCACTGGTGTTGGTTGGTCGCATTTCCTGAAAGAACTGCAAGAAAACTGCACTTTATCATTCCGCTATGAAAAAAGACAGAGTCTACTGCGCAATCAGTTAATGGTATGAAACATTCTTTTGCAACGATAGCAGTGAGGAGTATGAGCGGATCACTGTTCTGGAGCTTTAAATCTGTCCTCAGGGACCTCAAGGCACAGTAGGACCAAAAATTAAAAATGAGACTGCTTAGTGGCAAGAATCTTATAACAGACCTATTGTAATGTGAAAAGATAGGAAAGAATAAGTTTTAACATTTCATTGAAAACTGTTTTTAAACACTTGCAGAAATTGATTCATTGCTTGTATTCGACTCTTCATACGGACATAACGACCCCTCTGTCTTTGAGGAGGATGATGAAAAGAGGGTTGATATAATTCAGATTCCTCCCTGAACAACCAGTGAGACTCTCAATAACGAATTTATTGACTGTGGTAAGTATTTTTAAGGAAATTGTTGGAAATAATTTCCGACAGTTCCATGTCGCTTGAGGTTTATCAGGAGAACGGAATTTTTAAATTTAAGTCATTTGTTCTTCATTAATAATTTTTTCATAATGCGGGGCCACAGTCATAATATATTTCTTTAAAGTCAGTACCGCCATTAGACTGTTGTTTATTTACAGTGTTACATTTACACTTACACAATCATGATTTCGGCTTCAAAGTGCCATTATCAAGTGTTTTAAGTATTATACGGTGTCTAAGATGCCATACTGTCGTATTTAAAATACACTATGTGACTAATAGTGTATTTTAAATACGAGAGTATGTCATCTTAGGCACTATATAACACTTGAAACACTTGATGATGGCACTTTGAAACCGAAATCATGATTGTGTAAGTGTAAATTTATCACTGTAAATAAACAACAGTCTAATGGCAGTACTGACTTTAAAGAAATGTTCTTTATTAGTTTGCATCAGCATGTTTTATGAACTGCTTCAAGTGAGCTGAGCAGTGACCAAAACTGTTCCTTACTCATCTGCAGTTCTGTCTAAATAAAACTATTAATTACCGTAGAGTGCCTGAAAGCATTAATTTTTTTTCATCATGTGTGCCTGGTGGAAGGAAAATGTTTGTTTTCGTCATTCAAATGACTCTTCACTTTGTGTCGACTATGGGGAATAAACAAGCAACTGTTTCATTGTTAGTAAAATATGTTGTTCAAAAATTATCATGAGAACTATGCTATAGTAATATTTATAAAATGATGTATGTGTAAGTATTATATCATTTCAACACATTTAAGTGACGACTGATGGAAGTTATCTGTAATGTAACTTCAAACACTCCCTTGATTTATTTTCCTCTGTTAGTCACCTTTGTAAGAATTACATCCGCAACAGTTTGGCTGTTGATAGAAATTGCCTCTGATTAAAAAAAAAATGATTCATGACTATTTTGTATAGTTTAGGTGCTTCAAATTGACAGTGACACTCTGGATATTCACACTAAATGGTGCTACACTCTCGTCATGGCTAATTACGTGCTACGGAAGGAGGGCTGTATAAACTGCTGTCATAAGTGGTTCTTTATGCGACAAAAACAAATAAATTCAACAGTTTTTAAGAAATACTTGTGGTGTGTCTTAGCAGCTGTGATTTTGGCACTGCATTTATTTTGTTGTATTCTTTCTGCATAAAAGAATCTCATGGTGGGTTTTGACATGTCAGATTGGACCATTCTCGTTTGAGTTTCATACATATAATTTTTTTTCTGTAGAATGTTAACCATGCTATGGTATTATAAATATAAAACCTGGCAGGATTATGCATATGTTGTATGTTGTACTGATTTGTACTGATTTATTAATATTAGTAGATCATAGAAGATAGGTATAATTCTGTCAAGTTTGGTATGCATGTTGCTATATGTATGACTCAAGTCTATTTCCCTGCAGTAGATCTGAAAATCATTCATATAAACATAATTTTCCAGGTTTTGCATTTTTAATACTGTGGAATGTTTTACATTCTGTGAAAGAAATTTTATCTATAAAACACTCGGCTGATTACTTCTTGTATAACCTAAACCTACACAGAAGTTACTTAAGTATCTGAAAGCTTTACATTACTGGCTATACAAAATACTAGTTATATGTGGCATGACTTTCATAAAAATGGTTTCTCAGTTAAAAAAAAAAAAAAAAAATCTACTGACTTGTATGTCAACCTAATGATTTACTGCTCTGTGCTGTGCAATGCAAGACATTACAATGAGGTATTTATATTTTTGAAGTATGCTAAATCAATAACTTGTAAGATTACTGACACTACATTCATACACACTTGATAACAGTTTGTATAAGGAGCTGTTACTAGCCACAGTGGATACGGAACACAAATGTCCACAACCACCAGTGAAACGTGGAAAGTCACAGTGCTTAGTTTAAAGTGTTTGTCGTTATCCTTAGCATACACGTGATACATTGTTGATGGAGAACACTTCACAGTAGTGTATTATATGTCTCCCATTATATAGTAAATGAACTAGAGATATGCATTATATATATTGTTATCTTTTTAGAATGTCTGCCACACTATAAGGTGAAGGGTTAATGATGTTACATTAACAAACTTTTGTAATTGTACTAATTTATGAGCATGGTAAAATATGAAAACATATTGTTTTTTCTTCTATAAGTTCTCTACTGATTTTATTGTAGTTGAGAGAGCACACAGACAAATGTTGTTAGTAATACTAAGGTGTAAACTTAATAGTGGCATACGGTATTTATATTCTTCTGGCTGATGATTTGCACTCATATGATTTTGATCCTGTACAGTGGGAAATTGCAATTACACCTGTGTACCATAGTGGGCTGACACTCCTTATTCGAAACAGTTGTTTCCGACATGAATAACAGATATTTTATTTAGAATAAACTGTGAAATGATTTTTTGACAACCTCAGCCCACTCCCCACTTCTTCTTCTCACTTCCATTCTCTTGCACTCCTCCACCTTCTCCTCCCTGTGTGCATTCTTTCCTTCTATTCTATCCTCAGCCATAAGTTTATGTAGTTTCACAGGAGAATAAGAGAATACTAAGAGCCATCTCTTCAGCGTACTCTATATGCACTTCAAAGAATCTGTAAAATATAATTAATTAGATACATCCTAAATTGACTGCGTTTCATGAAATGATCATGTTTTAAATAACTCTGATGTGGGATAATTTGATTTTTTTAGTCTTCTCTGTTGTACCCTTTTTCTGAATGCACTGAGATAAGGGAAACTGATTAACATAGTTGTTACATACTTTTTAGTGTAATTCAGAATGGATTGTACATTTTCTGGTCTTCCTTTAATTCCTATTTCCTCTTTCTGAAAGCATCTTACATCATCTTATTTCCTAAATTAAAATACTGTCAGATATTACATCTGTTTGTCATAAACAGGCTCGTTAGCAAAAAAATTTTTGTTGCTTGGTTATCCGATTTCTTTATTTTTATTTTTGTAGCACATTTTCTCTTTAGGTCATTTTCACTGATGTAAAGTAGTCCACGTGCCATTAATGCTGGTGAAAGTGCCACCTGATGTTAAGACTTCTCATAGTAAAAATGCGTGCACATAATCTTCAGTACTCAAATTGCATATTACTGTAACTGCCTCTTCCATCTTTGTTGAATGGATTTTTGATCCATAGGGAGTTTGCATACTGGTGAAGTCCACATTTGTACCATATATATAGAGAAAAAAATGGAAGCTGCATAGATCTTTCATCTAACTTTTTTCCTTGCAGGTACCTGACTGGCAGACATATCTAAAATAAATTTTATACTTGGCTTTCTTGTCTTCCTAAAGTTATTTTAAGTTTGTGTGATTGTTGATACAGTGATGAAAAACTATGTTGTTATTTAGGGACAATATATTCTCATTTCTTTGTAATACATACATAAATCATTGTAAATGATTCTGTGTGCTTCTTTCAGTAAACTCTAAGCTGCTGGTATCCAATACTAGTCCCAAGCATTTTTTTTTTTTTTAATTGAAGACTTCATTGCAGGCATTGCCTGCAGGACAATCCAGAAGAAGAAATCTCTAGTTTGTAATATCCTCCATCTCCCCTCCCCCTTCCATACTTTTGTGGTACCATAAGGTGCATAACTGACAAATATTTAAAATTTATGATTTAACATCAACAGCTTTAAAGAGAACTGGTGTCTTGCAGTTAATCTGCTGCCTCAACACTAACAATTGTTGCATGCTGTACGTAATATAACATTCATTTTTAAAAGTTTTTGTGTTCGGCCTACTACAGTAGTATTCTATAAATTAGATATATAACGTAGTGTTCACAGAAGTATCATTGTGCAAGCCTCTCAGTTGTGTTGTTAGTTTTCTTCTTTGTTACTATGCTAGTCAGTAGAATAAAGCCTGTTGATAGATATCTTGCATATTATTTCTTTGCTTTGTCTTTGAATCTGTGTTAAACTAAAAACTTAATGTAGATCAGTATAACATACGTGAATAAATTTATTGTTTCACTGTAGTAGCTGTAGTCATTCTTTACTATTTACTAACAGAGCTTCTCATACAGTGATGATTTACTCGTATTTTTATTGTTAGGCAGTGTTATGATATTAAAAACAACATTGTTGTTTTTGTTGGTACTTATTTCCTGCTGCAAGAACTCTCTCCATACACACACACACACACACACACACACACACACACACACACACATAGATTGTGCCAACATTCCTCAGATTTCTCATAGCTAGTAAAATATTTCATTTTGTTGACTGTGCATTCTCTTCTATTTAACATGATTATTGGTTCTGTAGCTCTCAGCTTTAGTTTGCCTGGATGTGGAATTTGGTTTTGCAAAAGTTGATTTTCTGTCATTCTGAAGGATGAAGCAGTGGAAGGGGCTCTGAGGGAGATAGGGCTTCTGTAGTGGCTGGTGCACCCAAAGTACAAACCTTCAGACACATGGACAGCAACAGCTGAGGTGGCTTCTAGTCTTCTGCTGCATGTTGTTCACACCAGAACTGTTATTTTTTAAATATTTTGGAACCTAAGAAGTAAATTTATTGGTGAAGATAGTTGTTCATTGTTTGACTACTGTGAAGCAAATACACATTTCAAATTGTGATTTAAATTTGATACTTGTGTGTGTTACAACAAGAGTTAATATGAGGATAAGAGAAAAACCTCGTATATTGTGTTTCCAGGCTAATATGCAATAATTCTGGTTATAGAGAGTAGATTTTTATAGAGATTTTTACAGAGTTCAGAACTCAGTATGTGCACGAATTTATATTGCTGTATTGTAATCAGCGGAAAAAAAAGCTTCCAGCTATTCCTTAAATTATGTAATTTAAAAATACGTTATTAAGAATAATTGTACAAAATTTTTGAGAAAAGTCTATCCTCCAACAAACTGAATGGAATAGTAGATTTGTGACTGACATAGTATAAGCACAAGAATCAAGATTAGCAAAACTGTCAGATTTAACCTCCTTGGTACATAGCAATAATACTTAGTGTGTTAATGAAATGCAATACTGAAATTATATTTTTCCATGAAATTAATTTTGTTAGCATTAACATTCTGTGTGAAATAATTCAAATTTGTAATGTGAAAGCTGGAAGCATATTGTGACACATTATTGAATAGTACATAGTGACCTCATTCCTGGTGTTCGTGAAAGTTGAAGTATGTCATTGGCACAGCAGGATACAAACGTATTCCAGTTTCCACATGTTGTTTCCAAACCTACTTCATAATCGCAAAGTTCTCTACAAATATAAAAACAAAACTTCAAGGAACAAAATATTTTCTAAATCTGTTGTCCTGAGATCTTTTCAGAAACAAAATGTGGCTAGGAAGAAATAAGTGAAAGCTTACAAGTATGAGTAAAAGCCAAGGAGTAGTCTCTATTCACTCTGAATGAAAACAGCAGTCAGGAAAGAAAAAGTGAAAACATAGAGCAGTGAGCATCCCTTTCAGACACACACAAATTACAAAAACGACATAGTGTCATTGTTGGGATAAGAAAGCACTTAGAGTACATTTGATGTGACACTAATACCCATAGAAGATAACATTAGTTAATTCTCTGTGATAGATCACTTATGTACATCCCACACTCTTATTTCCTCTCCATTGCAGTGAGTGAGAAAAAAAATGTTTTTGTACCCCTATCAGTTCAACATATTTGTTACTACACAATGTCTAGTGTGTGTTACAGCTTGATCTTTGTTGATATCAGTTGGATGTTAAACTCTGATCACCTTAAATCTTTATTTTCATTCATACCTGAGTGGAAAGTGCCTTTCATTGCTGGCAGATTGAGGCTGTGTAGACAATGATGGAGAAAAACTAACATGTAATTGACATTTGAAAATAACCTATTGATAAAATTCTTAGAATATGAGAGCATGATAACGCTATGAAGTTGTACAGAGACTCAGTCATTGAATTTCATCTGATAATATGGTGACATAACCGGGAAATGTTTAAAAAACAACTCCCAAGTGTTGAAGCCTGATTTCATATAAATACATATCTACTTCAACATCTGGGACTTGAGGAAAATGAAGTTATTGTTTCACTAGTCAGTCTGAAGAGAGAAATACTTGAAAGATTATGAAAAAATTTTAAATATCATATTCGTGGAATTCACCAGTAATAGAAATACCCCAAACATTGCTCCTCACTGATCAAGCACCATCTGCTAATATGTTGCTGTTTTCCTACATTGATCTCTTTCTACTATTTCTATGAATAATTTTTATCAGGTTTTGTGTCATTGTTCTTATTGTTTCCATCTACCAAGGAAAATTTTTGATTTTGAGAGATCAGAATTGAGCATGCATTTCCTGGTATCAATCAGATGGGTAATGATTTTTAATAAAGGTGAACATCATGTCTTATTCATTGAAATGTCTTTTTAAAACTTTCATTTGGACTTAGGTTAAGGTTATGGTCTTGTTTTGGTGTTGTTGCTGTTCGCTTTGATTAGTGGTTGCTGTGCCATTGACAAAAATTTCCGTACTGTAACAACTTCCTCCACTTATTCCTGTTTGTGGATTGAATGATCTTCCAGCTGTAAAATTTGCTATATGAAAAATTAAATCATGAAGATAATTTAGAAACGTTTATATAGAAGTATGTATTGTGTTTCTTCTGAAAGGTACTGGAGGCTTGTTTCATAATTATTTAAGTGGACAAAATGGTGCTTAAGCAGTTTCAAATGTTCTGCAGATCGATGAGAAATATAAGGAATCTATTCAGAACTACATTTCATTAAATAGCCACTGGTACTTCCTTTTCTGCAAGTATTCACCATTTTAATGAAGTGTAATGGGACTGTCACTCCTTTTATCACTATACAGTCTTAAATGACAAGTGGGCAGAGAAGCACTAATTAGGCAAAGGATGGTTGGTTACCACTTTTTCTGTAATATCACTGCCACTTTAACAATCTTCTTTTGTTAAGTTTAAGTGAGCTGTTTTAAGACATCTATATTTGTGATACAGATTTGTGTCAAACAATCCCCTCCTCACACACACACAGAAAGAGAGAGAGAGAGAGAGAGAGAGAGAGAGAGAGAGAGAGAGAGAGAGAGAGAGAGAGAGAGGGGGGGGGGGGGGGGGGAAAGAGAGAGATGAGCTTCCTGTATGAAACAGTTTTCACAGTTCTCCCAACATTCACATTGAAAGCATTGTTGTGCAGTTGAAGGATTTGTAAGTAAGTGAACAATATTTTTCTTTTCATGTGAGACTTTCTCAAAGTTCTTCATTAAACCAACCTCCTGCTATTAAATCCATGACAATGTTTGGCTGTTTGAAACAGTTTTCCCAAAATTGAAATTATGAGCATCGTTGTGCATTTGAAATATTATATACTTCCTATTATTCATTGCTAAGTGAAACAGTATTTTTCTTTGAAGTGAGACTTTCTCAGGATATTGCATGAAGCCAGCCTTCTTCTATTAAATCCATGACAGTGTTTTTGTATTGTAAATGAATGGATAAAATTTATATTTGTTTGCTAGAATCTGGTTGAAGAAATAATTATCTTTTTATGGTTTAGCCTTTAATATTTATTGTATGATGATATGTCAAAAGCATTTATTTTTGTAAACATTTTCTTGTAACTGGAATGTATTTATGCCATTGTTATGTTAAAGTTTTCATTTTGTTGCATATATTTACAACTGCATATGTTTTCATAACATTTCTAATAAACAGAAATATTATCTGAAACTTAATAATTTTTCCATACTTCTTATTTGGAATAGAATATATCTGTTGATATATTTACTCAAAGACCAAGGATGTATCTGGTATACAATGCAGGTTTTCAAACTGGCCACATTGGAAATAAGGAGCAGTTCTTGGGAAGACAAATGCGATTTTGGGTTGAGCCTCTGCGGATTAGAAAATTTTCTCGTAAATTCATTTACCCCTTTCTTCCTTTTGTAAATAGGTATGAACTGTAGTGCCAAATGCTGAAAGTTGTTAATGAAACATTACAGTAAATAAACAAACAAACATCATCTGGATCACAAATTTTTATTTATAGACAACCCATTTCAATCTGTGCTGCAGACCATCTTCAAGTATGGTGGCGCTAAGTGCAGTATGTTAGTGTTGATAAATAGCACTTTACTGCGCCAGACCTGAAGATGATCTTCATTGACGATTGAAACCGGCTGTTGGTAAATAAAAAGTTGTGATCCAGATGGTGTTTGTTTCACACATTGTTGACAAACTGCACTTTGCAGTGCCAGACCTGAATATGATGTGCACCAAAAATAGAAACCAGTTATCAGTAAATAAAAAGTTGTGACCCAGAAGTTCTTTGTTTATTTCTTGCAACAAAAGATACATGTTTCCTAAGACATGGTGTCAAGTATCAAACATTACAGTAGTATTTGTGATATGATACAGCCTATTGGAAGTATTTAGATCATAATTACTACATTATTGTCTTCAACTTTAACTGTTAAACTGTAAATCAGTTTTTGAGACACTTTTGTGTGATTCTTATGAATAATCAGCCTCAACATAATCATCACTCCCACCACTGCATGTCCAAATTTTTATTAGGGTGGTAAGTATTTTTCTGATTTCACACAGTGACCTACATAATATGATGTATTTTGGTTACATAAGAGTTCTAAAATTAAGGAATTTCTGAGCAGACTTGTACTTATTGTGGATGACTTTTACTTCTTACCATAATGTTCTCTTTTCCTTTTTTAAATTGCTTGGTAAAACAATTAAGAGGTCAAGGAGGAAACCTTCTTACATTGCTGTTGGTATTAACTTATTGGAACTCACCATTATTCAGCCACCAATTTATGATACAGAGTTGGAGTATAATTTAAATTAAACTGATTTTGTAATGCTTTATCGTTTTCTGAAAGCTAACTTACAGGCATACTTTCATCTGTCGATCATTTTAGTTGAGTTCATAGTAAAGGATTGCGTTGTTAAAGATTCAGTTAGAATACAATTAATTAATGTGGCTGTGATGTTTTTACGAAAAGAACATTTTTTAGAATGTTTCTTCCCAAATAAAAAATAATAATTAACGCAAAGGATTTTCAAAAGTTTACTGTGTGATTTGAACATATATTTTGATATTGGTGAAAATGGCACTGTCATGATTATTGATACCAGTTTCATATTGGTCTTCAGGGACATCTTTCTCTTGCGCTCTATCTTTAAATCTAAGCAACTTGATGCTGCACGATGATATTTTTTTACTATTGTATGCTGTATCTGAATTCCGTCTTAAAACTGTAGTAACCATCGAAATATAAATATGTAACATTTAAGAACTATTACAGAATTTGTGGGAGGTACAAAGATTTGCATTAAGAAAAACAATAATAATAATAATAATTATCATCATTTGCAGCATTGTGTAAGCCTATTATAAAAAGGCACTGATGCAGTGTTTTGCATGTAAATATAGCTGCTTATTTACTTGAAGCAGCTTCTCCCTTGGGCTCACAAGATGGAGACTAAACTATTTAAGACTTTCCTACTACAAAAAATATCTGAAGTGTTCAGTAGAAAGTGAAAACAGGATTTCTGTGTCAGTAAGCAGCATCACAAATCGTGATCCCAAGAACTTGTGTGAAAGAAAACAGTCACTGTATATGTGAAAGCTGTAACAAGCTACTTTAGGAGTGTAGATATGACAAATTATTAGTGCTGTTTTAATACTCATTATCTCAATTAAGTGCTATTACACCTGTGAAATTGTTAGTTTGACTGTTGCACCAGTTTCTACTAAAAATTTGAAATTGCAAGCAGGTGTAATAAATTGCTGGTAGTGAATTTAAGTGCATGGCATGATGTAAAATTAGATAGACAAACATATTTCATGGAGATGTTTCAATGAGAAATGTGTTCATAAGGATGGCAGGGCCCAAATGGTGTTATAAATATGAAGGTTACCTCTGTAGTTTGAAAAAGGTTAGTGCAGTATGTAGCTGTCATTGTCCATTAGTGTAACATAGATGCAGTGGAAGCAGTTCTGTGATCTATACTAATTTGAACAAAAAGATAGGAAGAAATTAAAACATTTCTTTAAAATGAATACATCTCTTTTTTTAATGACTCCATTCCATGTGGGACATTAAATTCACAAAACAAAAAGGAGGAGAGGAAGGTGGAGTAGCTGCTCAAGTGTAAACCAGTTAGGTTATTAGGCTGACAACTCCAAGTGGTGTATTAGTTCATGTGTTATGCTGACCTGTTTTAAAGAATTATGTATGCTATTGGTCCATGCAACTGGCATAAGGCTTGCATTTTTTCCTTCACATTTGTGGTAGTTGTGCTCTTACATACTAAGGTTGTGCTACAATCTTATTATGGGTGCCATCGGTGTTCTGTCCACAATGCTGTGTGGATCATCAAATACTGTAAGCATTTTATAAATGTTTTTTAGCATTTGTTGAGAAAGCCCATTGTTGTTGTTGATGGTGTCGTCAGTTTGAATGGTTTCATACAGCTTTCCTGCTTGCATATCTTATGCAGTCCTCTTAATCTCTGCATAACTACTGCTTATAATCGTCAAGTGGATTAAATTAACTGATAATTAATTAAAGTAAATAAAGTATTTCTTTTGATTAAAAAACAGTCTTGTCCTGGAAAATGACTTCCCTCAAAGTGTTAACCTGAAGCAACAATCAATTACTCGTCTGTTTCATTTGCTGTTATGATGGGTGAAATTTTGATATTCTGGCGTTCTTGGCAGCAGCTTTCTGAAGCAAATTGCTTGGGGAAGAAAAATGTTGGAAGCTGTACATTTGAGATCTCCACACGTATAAAATTATAAATTGACATATTGCATGAGACACCAAAAGCATTTGAAGCCATCCTGGCCACCCATGCCTCAGAGGATTGGCATGAGTCCCAGATGTACATACTTGTTAGGTTTTGTCCCAAATATGTTCAACATAAATGATATCAGGTGATCCGGAGACCACACAAGTACTCTGATGTACATGGACCATTTCTCAAACCATTCTGACACAATTCCAAAACAACAAGGTGGGACACTGTTGTGATGAAAGTACAAGTCATTTGTGGGTGAAAAAGTGGTTACTTGTGTATTATTCGTTAGTGAGTGAATGACAGTGGCAGACTGACAGGACCATTGGTGTGTACCAATGTGTAGTGCTGCTGCTTAGTCCAAGGCACATTTTTACATGCTTTGATTGTCTGTGATCACATCGTCATTGACAAGATATTAAATCTTAATCATTTTTCTTCCTTCATGCTTTGATCACCTTGTGAAGTCTCTGTTGATCCATTAGGGGTTACCAGAGATTGAGAAGTCATGACATCCCGGAACGTATGGTCCTAGTATGCCAATATTGATTATTTTTAAGAGGTGCCTGAAGATGGCATAATGAATTGCTGAAACTGGTAGGGAAAATAAAATAAAATCTCAATTGCACAGCTGTTCGGTGAATTTCATTGTTAAACACCTTGTGAAGTATTCTCACCTCTCCCCTAACCTATGGTCCATAATGTGTTATGAACAGAAATTCACTTATGGGTGGTGGCTCTTGTACCTCATAGCATCTGGATGGTCTGGCTGTTCATTTGTTGTTGGAGTTGGTGGTGGTAGTGGTGGTGCTGGTGGTGGTAGTGCTGGTGCCGTACTCTGGCATTAAATGGACAAGTAATTTGCTGCAATGTGGTCAGTCGGTCTGGTATTTTAATCCACAGTAATAATTGGTGACCCATCAATGTATTTCCAATGGCAGCTGAATCAGCAAACTGCATTTTTTTGTGAAATTGATTTATTTGCGGTACACCAGTGACACAGTAGCATATGAAAATTTCAGTGGTTGCAAGAACTCGGAAATGGAATGTCCCTTCAGGCACATATAATCTAACCAGGATCAAATACGCTGATATAAGATGTGTTGCCTATCCTGTACTTGATTGTAAGACTGACTGTCGGTACAAGGTCTGAAGGTGACACACCAAACTACTTTGTTCATACTTGCAACATGAGTATTCTTTTTCCAACCCAGCAGTTACATTGCTTAAATTGCCCTGAGATTGCCTTGGGATGTCCTTATTTTGTATTTTGGCATATATACATGTTTATCACCTCATTTTAGAAAGAGATCTCCAGTATTTGTTGGAAAGTGGGAAGCAGCAAAAGCCAGAATGTTGAGTCAGAATGTAATCTTCATTGTATAAAAACATGATGTGTCTTGCTAGGAATAGAGTTAAGCATCACATTAGTCGAGATACTGCACTTCTATTCAAGGAGCAGGATTCATATCTGTGCCACTGTATTCTGGCTTAGGATTTTTACAATTTCTTCAAATCATTTCAGTTGAATGCATATTATTTATTTATTTATTTATTGTTTTTGAATCACCAATCTTCTGACTGGGTTGATGCGCCACACCACGAATACCTCTCCTGTGCCAATCTTTTCATCTCAGGGTAGCCCATGCAACCTCAGCCCTCAGTTATTTGTTTGATGTCTTCCTCGACAGTTTTTACCCCCTAATACCATGGAATTTATTCCTCAGTGTTTCAACAGATGGATTATCATCCTGTCTCTTCTTCCTGTCAGTGTTCCCCATGTATTTCTTTACATGGCAATTCTGCGGAGATCCTCCTCATTCCTTACCTTATCAGTCCACCAAATTTTGAACATTCTTCTGTAGCATCATATCACAAATGTGTCGATTCTCTTCTGTTCTCGTTTTCCCTTGGTCCATGTTTCATTACCATACAATGCTATCCTCCAAATCGACATTCTCAGACATTTCTTCCTCAAATTATGGCTTATGTTTCATGCCAGTAAACTTATCTTGACCAGGAATCCCCTTTTTACTGGCACTAGTCTGCTTTTTATGTCCTCATTACTCTGTCCGTCATGGATTACTTTGCTGCCTAGATAGCATAATTCCTTAATTTTGTGTACCTCATGATCACCAATACTGATTGAAGTTTCTTGCTGTTCTCATTTCTGCTACTTTCCATTACTTTGGTCTTTCTTCGATTTACTTTCAGTCCATATTGTGAACTCATTGTTCATTCAGTTCAACAGATCCTGTAATTCTTCTTCACTTTCACTGAGGATAGTGAATCTTACCATTGATAACCTTTCACCCTGAATTTAAAGTCCACTCTTGAACCTTTCTGTTATTTCTGTCATTGCTTCCTCAATATACAGATTGAACAGCAGGGGTGAAGGACTACACCCCTGTCTATTACATACTTCTCAATCCGAGCACTGTGTTCATGGTCTTCCACTCATATTTTCCTTCTTGGTTCCTGTACATATTGTACGTCACTCACCTTTCCCTATGGATTACCCCTAATTGTCATACACTTCTTCCAGGTTGACAAATCATATGAAAGTATCTTTATTTTTCTTCAGTCTTGCTTCCATTATCAACTCCGACATCAGAAATGCCTCTCTGGTGCCTTTACCTTTCCTAAAGCCAAACTAATTGTCATCTAACAGATCCTCAATTTCCTTTTCCATTCTTCTGTATATTGTTCTTATCAGCAACTTGGATGCATGAACTGTTAAGCTGATTGTGCAGTAATTCTCGGACTTGTTGGCTTTCACAATCTTCAGAATTGTGTGGATAATGTTTTCCCAAAAGTCTGCTCATATATCATTAGTCTCATACGTTCTGCACACCAAAAAGAATAGTCATTCTGTTGCCGCTTACCCCAATGATTGTAAAAATTCTGATCTAGCCCTTTTGCCTTATATGATCTTAAGTCCTCCAAAGCCGTTTTAAAGTCTGATTCTGATGTGGGGTCCCCTATATCTTCCCTGTTGGTTTCTGTCCTGTTCCTTCTTCTATCTTGTCATCAGACAAGTGCTCTGCCTCTCGGAGGCCTTCAGTGTATTCTTTTCAGTTTTCCACTCCCTCCTTTGCATTTAACAGTGGAATTCTCATTGCACTCTTAGTGCTAACACTCTTGCTTTTAATTTCACTGAAGATAGTTTGACTTTTCTGTATACTGAGTCAGTCCTTCTGACAGTCATTTCTTTGTTAGTTTCTTCACATTAAACCAACTTTGATTTCATGAGGAACTGTTGTGCACAGCAACCATAGACTATATGGAAGGAGAAGCACACAGCAATCAGCCACAGTCCCATTAGTTTTTATTATTCTTGCATATCTAAATTTCGGCTATTAGGTCTGCAAGAGTAATAAAAACTAATGGGATTGTGACCGATTGCTGTGTGCCTCTTATTCCTTTTTTACATTTTTAATGCACCCATCGCACCTTAGTTTCCCTGCACTTCTTATTTATATAATTCCTGATTGACTTTTATTTCTATTTTCTCAAATTTCCCTTAACACTTTTGTACTTCCTTCGTTTGGCGATCAATCGGAGTTTTTCTTCTGTTACCCATGGTTTCCTTGCTATTAACTTCCTTGTACCTATGTTTTTCTTTCCAACTTCCATAAATACCATTTTTTAGAGACATCCATTCCTCTTCAACTGAACTGCCTACTGAACTACTCATTATCGCAGCATGTATAGCCTCAGGTAACTTCAACCATATTTCTTCATTCCTTAACATTTCTGTATCCCACTTCTTTGCATCCTGGTTCTTCCTGACTAATCTCTTAAAATTCAGCCTGCTCTTCATCATTACTAAATTGTAATCTGAGTCTATATCTGCTCCTGAGTATGTCCTACAGTCTTACTATGTGAGTTTGGAATCTCTGCATGGCCATTCTGTTATCTAACTGAAATCTTTCGGTTCTCCTGGCCGTTTGCAAGTATAGCTCTTCCGCTTGTGTTTCTTGAACAGAATATTTGCTAATACTTGTTGAAAATTATTGCAGAACTCAATTAGTCTTTCATCTCTCTCATACCTACTACCAAGCCCATACTCTCCCATAACCCCTCCTTCTGCTTCCTCCCCGAAAACTGCATTCCAATCCTCCATAACTGTTACATTTTCATTTCCCTTTATGTACTGAACTACCCATTCAGTATCCTCGTTTACTTTCTCTATATCTTCTGCTGCCCACGATGTCGGCATGTATACCTGAATTGTCTTTGTCAGAGTTGGTTTGCTATCAGCTCTGATGAGAACGACACTGTCACTGAACTGTTCGCAATAACTTGTTCTTGCCCTCCTTCCCTATTCATAACAAATCATACTCCCGTTATATCATTTTCTGCTGCTAGTAATAGAACCCTATATTCACCTGACCAGAAATCCTCGTCTTCTTTCCATTTCACTTCACATATCTAGATTAAGCCTTAACATTTCCCTTTTGAGATTTTATAGCTGCCCTACCAATTCAAACTCCTGACATTCCAGGCCCCAACTCGTAGAGCTATTCAATCTTGTTCTCATGGTCACCTCCCCATTGGCAGTCCCCTCCTAGAGATCTGAATGTGGGACTAGTCTGGAATCTTTTGGCAGTGGAGAGATCATCATGACACTTTTTTTCAATTACGGGTCACATCTACTGTGGATACACATTATGTGTCTTTAATGTAGTGGTCTCCATTGTTTTCTGCAATCCCATGCCATTGATCATTGCTGATTTCTCTGCCTTTTAGGAGAAAGTTCCCGCCCCAGTGGCAAGAGAGTGCGCTAAACCTCAGTCGGTTAATCTGCCGTCTTTGACAAGCCTGTTGGCAGTATGGGGGTGACTTTCTATGTCGGAAGTCCGCGTCATCATCACTGATGATTTTTATTCAGAATTTAAGCAGTGTCAGGGTTCAGACCCAGGACCAGTGACATTTTGATTACTAGTCTAAGATGCTACTCCTGGATCAGGGGTCCATCTTATGCTTATATGGTTCCTAAAGTATTCCACAATTGATTCTGTAATGTATCTTTACCCTGTCACAGTGAGATATTACACACAGTGACGTCACAAAGGATTTGCACCCCCCTCCCCACCCCCACCCCTCTGGCAAATAATTTTTGGGGGCCTTGTGGTAATAGTAAATCTTGAAAGAACAAATAAGAAAACAGACATTCTCACATCGTAATCTAGATTAAAAGTGAAATAAACTCACTTGTTGATGCACGCCATGTAGGGGGGCAGGAATATAAAATAAAATATAGTGCATGTGTCTCTCATTGGGTAGACTGATCACCTGGTGCAAGTCATTTTAATTGATGCCACTTCAGCGAGTTGTCATTGAGGATAAAATTAAGAAGATAATACAACACCCAGTCTCCGAGCAGAGAAAATCTCCAGTGTGGCCAGGAATCGAACCTGGCCCCTTGCATAGCAGTCTGCCATGCTGACCTTTCAACTGTGGATGCAGACACTTCTTGTAGAATAAACATCATCTCAGTTTTTCGAAGTGAAACTATATGCTAAAGCACACACATCTTTCCAGTTCCCGTAAGCTTAGCACTCAAAAAAATTTTGTACAATGTCTACCAAGTTTAGAGAACACACGTCTTATGTTCAGTGCTTAGAACTTCTTGGATGCTGAGATATGGAGTTTCTAAGAAAATTTTTAATTAATTTCAATTTAGAAAATCATCATCTTGATGTAGTAGAAGCAACTTGTGGAGTCCAGTACAGCTGGAGAGCTGTGCTATTATGGAGATTAGTTACAAGAAAAATATTTTCGACAAACAAACACTTTGTGAGGTCTTTAATCGACACCGTGTTTCCTTTCTTTCCAAATTCTTTTGACATAAGTCTTTTTAGGCTAATAAGTTCAAATGAACAATTTATGGTAGAATCTGATTCATACTTCCTAATGATTTTCTGCTCTGAATATCTTCATTTTCTAACTTAAAAACACAAATAGGATGTAAGAAAGAAAAATAGTAATTGACATTCTGATGGCTGATAAAATGTTTGTTTTGCAGGATGATGATTCTTCTGGAAAAGCTGGAATTCTCGGGAATTACATTTTATCTGGATAAATCAGGGAAATTTCATAAAATCTCAGAAAATTCTGTGTTTCAACCTTTGATTGAAACAGAATTTATTGTTTTATGAACGACAAATTTTAAAATACTTATTATTTCAAAGTGTATTCATTCCATATAAATTATCGATATTTAAAAACTGCAGTTAAACTGCTGCTTGTGGCTACTATATAGTTCAGCTGAGATTAAAGAAAAGTCATTATTATGTTATGCTGCCCTCCCTCCCCGTGCTCACCATTAATTAATTTCCATTAATTTATCAGGAGCTTCTTGACTCCATCTTCCTCCTCTCACCTGGAATTCTCAGGGATTTTTTTATTTTTTATTTTATTTTTTATTTTTTTTCCTCCAGTGGTTTCGTTGTTGAATTGAAATATCAACACAAGAATTGAAAACTGTGTCTTGAAAAGAGTGTATCCACAGTTCTATGATTTGCAGTAAGCTCACCAAAAAATTTCTTCACTTTGTGGATATATTTTGAGATCAACTCTGGACAATGCTCCAAACTTCGCTAGTACTATTGATTTTTCTACTACAATTTCAAAATAGTTTCTTAAGGTGACTTGATTATTTCTTGCAGCTTGAAGAAGTTGGAAAGAACACCTAATTGAGCACTATTTCTTCAGAATCACTGTAACATTTGTCAGTTGCAATAGTTTCACTCAATTGTTAGTATCGAACTGCAGAAGCACCAAAGAAGACATAAATGCATTGTATTTTCTGTTATAAATGTTGCAGTTCCATTTCATTCATGACTAAACTGTTGCAGATCCACTTTATTTGTGACTGAATGATTTAGTACTGAATTTAAGTCATGTGTTGAATAATGTATGAGCTCAGCATTTGGGACAAATGCTTCAATTCTTGACTGTGGACCTGTGTGTGTGCGCCATTCATAGATGCAGCATTGGCGTATCTTTGACCTCTGCAGCTGTCCACTTGTATGTTGTCATTCTTTTCTAAATTAGTTATTATTTCTTTTCCAAAACTCTCAGCATCAAA
This sequence comes from Schistocerca serialis cubense, assembly GCF_023864345.2. Taxonomy (NCBI): domain Eukaryota; kingdom Metazoa; phylum Arthropoda; class Insecta; order Orthoptera; family Acrididae; genus Schistocerca; species Schistocerca serialis. The sequence continues at coordinate 487,954,507 of NC_064638.1, forward strand.
GCCCCTTACCTCATGGAATTCCTTTTATTTCAAACTGCTTACAATGACACTAAGTTGGTCCTTTCTTGATACAACTGGAGTTGTGTCTACAGTCAGTGAAAAAATGGCTGCTGTTTAATTTCATGGATGACCCGTTATGAAACACAATTATTTAACAGTTGTAACACATCGTTTTGAATTTATGGGCTTTCACGTGAAAGATTTACCTGGAGAAGAGACATGTGTAGAAAATATTATTCTAGAAATTATAGCCTTCATTTGGTTGTGTCCTTCATCGAAATGCATATTAATGGTTTTGTCTTGTTTCCTCATGCTGTAAGTAGTAGATGGATTTAAATGTGAAGCACAAGTTTTGTGTACTTTTATTTTCTTGCTTAGACCTTGCGTCATTAATTTGTCTATTGTGCCTTGCATTTTCTCCACCTCCAAACAACCGTCTTGCTATACAGTATACTGTGTTTAAAGTAGGGGAGAGCATACATAAAATTGTTCAGTTTTGTGGCCTGTATTAGTATAATTGTAATAGTAATCACAGTTGAACGATCTTTTGGTCTCAGTGTCTCTAAGGAAAGGGCATTGAGGCTTGCCTGGCATGCTGTTTATAAATTTTAGCTTAGTCTCTTCATTCAGTTTGCCTTGGAATAATCCTTTATCGATGCTAAAATGTGCAGTTTGCTGATTATTTTGAATTTGAGTAGTACAATGTCTTGCTGGTGAATCAGTGTTTATTACTGGTGGTCCGTTTTCAAAGCTAGTATTACATTCTCTATGAACTTACAAAGTGTTAGAATCTTCCCTCGTTGAGTTTTTATGACAGTACTGACTTTTACTTTCAACTTTTAAATCCTCAGACGTTTCTCTGATTTCACTTTTGTCACTAATTTTAGTAGATATCTCTTCTGGGCATGTAGCTGAACACTGGATGCTTGTATTTATGTTCATTGTCTTTTTAACTTCTTCACCTTGGCAGACTTCAATTTTCTGTATTTGAGCTCTACTTAAATATTGCCTATTACTACATATTGTAGTTTTAACTTAATGCAAACATTTAAGAGCAACCCATGTAAGAAAAAACAGCAATAAGTTTAAGATTAATGCGAGTACACTATACAAGAAGAGTAATTAAACTGAATTATGAAGATGCCTGTTGTAAGCAGTTGTAATATCAGGATCATTTTCTGTTGGCAGTTCAGATTAATGCGAGTACACTATACAAGAAGAGTAATTAAACTGAATTATGAAGATGCCTGTTGTAAGCAGTTGTAATATCAGGATCATTTTCTGTTGGCAGTTCACTTGCTTTGTAACACTACATCCATTACAAAAATTAAAAAAAAAAATGAACTTATTGATTTATTATTGGATGGATAAAAAACTACTCACCAAGTGACGGCAGGAGGATAGAAATATAAAAAAATGATTTAACATATGCAAGCTTTCAGAGCCAGAGGCTCCTTCATCTGGCAGAAGGGTTGAAGGGAAAGGAAGAGAGGTGACCAGAAGAAGGAGCCACTGGCTCCGAAAGCTTGCATATATAAAACCCTTTTTATATGTGTGTTTTCCTGCCGCTGCTTGGTGAGCAGATTTATTGTGTGTCCAATTACATCACATTGTCAAAAATTGATTATTTTTGTCGTTGTGGAATTGTTACCAAAAGGGCCTGTCATTTTCAATACCAACTGAAGGAAATACGCAGTGACGTAGGTAGTACATTGCTGAGTGCTAGCTGACGTAATAGCCACTGCTTGTGTAAAAAAAAATAGCACTGGTGAAATCTGTACGCTGCATGTAGTGCTGGCCGCCATACACTGTAACATTCTTGTTAACATTAAACCTGGAAAGGTACAAAATAATTGCTAGCACACTTCTGTTTGCATTTCATACATGAGTTTACATGGCTAAATTATAAGTAAGAATACATTTTTAAATAAATCATACTTCTGCATCCCCTTCGTGTGGTCACCACCTCCCCCTTTCCCCCACCCCTCCTGCACAGCAAGGCCATTATTTACGCCGCTGGTTAACTGATTTCCTTTCTTATCTTCTGTGAACAGGGAAAACCGACTGTAAGGAATAAAAATTCAGTTCATTAAAATAGCTGTCTCTCAACATATATAGAATTTGTCATCGTGCCATTAAGGGAAGAAGCCTTAAAGATCACAACTGAGTGAAATTCTGAATATATTCCATTAATGACACCATATTGTATTGAAACTGTTAAAATATTAATATTTTATTACATATTACAAGTTTTATTTTGGTGCTTAAAACATCACATGTATCATTAATGGCTTGATGTTATGGACTACATTACCTTACCATCGATTATTATTTGGGCCTCGTGTCAGTAGTGTCCTTAAACTTAGATAGGAAATGTGAAACATTTGTAACAGAAGTCAGATTGAGAACATACTAGTGTACACTTTATAGTGGCTAAAACAGAATAATGATTTTGGGGTGGCCATATGTTTGTGGGCTTGGAGATAATGGGTTGGGTGTTGTAGGGTAAGTAGGGTAGGTAGTGGTGATACTGGTGCTGGTGTTACTGTGATTAGGTGGCAGGGCAGGGCAGGGCGGGGGGGGGGGGGGGGGGGGTCAGTTTCATCATGCATTATGGCCTTAAACTTAAAGAAATAGATGAAAAATAATTAGGTGTTGGATAATATAGTTTGGAGTCTCAGTGATAAGGTATTAATTTATGCCTTTTAAATTTGACTGTTTATTCCTGTTTTTCTGGCATGTACATATTTGAGGCTTTCCAAACTATGGATGAATTGGAACAAAAAGTACATCTAATCTAACCTGAACACACCTAACAGCAGTGTTCTAAAGTGGTGTTGTGTAGTAACTGCGAATAATTCTTTCAAGTGGTATTGCCACATTTTGGAGTGCAGGAGTCATGAGTGGGCCTTCATTGGTTCAGACAAGATACAGAGGCTGCAGGACACAGCCTTGTTATGAATGTTACACACCTTAGTGGGCATCCCACCTGTCCTCTGGTGATACAAGATGTTGACGACCAATGTTTATCTTACCTGTCATATGTCTCAAAAGCTGCACATCCAGAAACTAGCGATGTCTGAAAAAAACGAAGCCTGGAAACACAGGCAACCCTTGTGGTCACTGGGATTGAGAGAACTCATTTCTGAGTCATTACCATTTCAATGTATCACATCGAAGCCATCATTTGCATCATTGCTGTACCATACATAACGTCCATTTGTGAAATATCAGTTTTCATGTGTCAATATTTTAGACTGATTTTCAAAATCAAAGGTAAATATCGAAGTGCACACTCCGGTTATATCAGGAAATGTTGAAACATTTTCTGAATCCAAGCACGTGTTGTACTACAACAGATGATCTCTCATTTTCAAGATCCCCTGCATGCTGGTTGTCACACACCGCAATAGCTCTACGATGGTTGTAAAACAGCTTTTGTATATTTTCAAAGAATGGTTTGTCTCCTTAGCCCAATAGTTCTGCCTCACGTGTCAAGTGGGAAGGTTGCTTGTTTCTGCACCACCGCAGCATCGTGGACACCTGCACAGCTGTTTCTCAGTGTTGCTTGGGTCTTCATGTGTTTCACGTGTCGTTTGGTTTATGGTATTATTTGTTGTATGTCTGTTGGTAGTGGCGTAGTCCGCTTCATAATGTCAACCTTGCGTTCAAAGTGTGTTCTGAGAAAAGGTACAATAGCTTTAGTTTTGGCAAATCCAAGCATTTCATGCAGCCTGTGGTTTTGGAGATACATAACTGGGCTGTTGATACCATTCACCTGACATCTGATAAAGTCCATAAAGCCCATTTTGATTCTGGTAACTATGTTTTTTTCTTTAAGTTTTTTGATTCCCTGTAAGTCGGAAGGTTGCTTTTGTGTCATGGTTCTCAAGTTCTCTTTAAGCATCGTTATGGTTCCGTAAGTATGGTGCTTTGTGCTGAAGCAGAACTGAATTGCACAATATTTCAAGTGTTCAGTCTCTCACTGGAGGTTGATGACAGATTACTTAAGGAGCTTTTGCTTCCTTAAGGTTATGTGAGGAATATAAGATCTGAATGCTGCTGTTATTCTGGTTCAGGTGACACTGCCATAGTTTCCTAAATAAATGTTTTTTGTTTTTGTTTTTTTTTTTTTGTTTTATATGTTACTGTACTATTTCAGTTGGCACAACGTTATGATGTTAGACTGGAATTTAGAAATCAGCCCATTTCTTTGTCAGACTAAGTTCCTTATTGGTCTTATTAAAAATGGAAGGGAAAAAAAGTCTGTACTTTCGAGGCAACAACATACTAATTATTGTGTGTGTGTGTGTGTGTGTGTGTGTGTGTGTGTGTGTGTGTGTGTGTGTGTGTTTTTATTTCATGAAACAAGCATGTAAATTCTTGAAGTGGGTACTGATCTCCTGGTAAAAGTTTTTTGGGAAAAAGAAATCTCTCTTCAGCTTCTTACATTGTACAGTTTTCTGTGCTACTTCTGATGGCTCTTTCCATGCTTGCATTTATAGCTCCATTTATTACTATATTACTACACTATTGAAGAATGGGAGATGAAAATATCAAGCTACTCATATTGTTCTTTAACGACCCATAAGAATATCTAACATTATGTTAGACTTGGTATAAAATGATCTCCATGTTTCCCAGATATCATTTAGTGGTATTGTGTGAGGCACTTCACATATTTTGTAAGTTTTTTCATGTGATGTAGATTCTGCAATGAAATTGTGAAAGTGCTGACATTGAGATAGAGGGTAAACATTCTCCAGTATACAAAGTTATTGAAATAGTACATTAGTGAGGACTCCTTTTTATCACTTTTATTTACCTATGTTCAAATGTGGAGATATTCACTTGTATGGGAATGTCATACTGGATTTATTTAATTTTCTTGGTGCAATACCTTTCCAAAAGACAAGCTTTGTCAATTTCATCCACACGTTTTTAACATAAATGACTGTGTTTAACTTCCTTGCAAAATGATACCTATTTTTGCGTATTCATTATCATGAGTCCAGATGAGGCATACTATGTTTTCCCTGCTGCTAAAACTTTAGTCAGTGTCATACGTGTAAGTTGCTATCTCGTATGGCAATTTTGTAGTATCAGCTGACTGTGAGGGATCTTGTTGAATGCTTTTTATTAAAGTAAAAATATGATGTCTGCTTTTGCACTTAGAGCATTTCTTGAAGCATATCACCGTGTTTGCCACATGAAGGTTCTCAGTTATGAAAAAGAAAAGGTTATTCATGAAAAGTGATGCTCTTCTAGTGTGCCAATAGATGTGAGATTCAGAGATTCTGTGCTCACAAGATTAGAACATTTGATTTAACAAGCAGTATTCTGCTATTAAATAACTGTAGAACCTACATGTTATTAGAGACTTATCCTGTCCTTGTAGCAGCAAAATTGATTCTCTTAATAACAAGTTTCTTGTAGGCAGCTTGTTTGGCATCCTTTAAAATATAACCTATTTTGAATAGGCCTATTCATTAACAATATTGCTGACTTCCTGCAGCCGACTGTTGCCACATTTTCTGTGATTTCTGACTGAGGAACTTCAGACATTTATTTTCGCTTTGTAAATGTCAGTCAAAATCATGGCCTGTCTATATTTGAAATTTTTTAGGTTTCATGATGTAGTTGTTTTATAACAGATTTTGAATATAATTACAGAATTAATGAAATCACACTATTTGTTAAATTCTCTTCATTGTAGGAAGAAACACCACAAGGCTTTTTTGAAGATCATGGACTTGGTTAAAACAAGAACGCCTGCATCTCCATCTGCTTTGCGGAATGAGCTTTTTGAATCCATGTTCCAAGAAAGACATCTTTTCCCTTCTCTAAATGATGCAGCAAAGTATTATTAGATGTTTTGTAAAACAGAACTTCATAAAGAAAGTTTTGTAACATAGAAAGAAAACGCTTTCAGTATTTTATGTACTTAATTTTAGTAAGATATTTAATCAAAAAGCAGAATTTGCCACATTTTTTTTCTGTTGTGTCACTGTTTCATTATTATATTTGATGTACTTGTCATTAATAATCAAAGTTTGTCACGCTTATATATGGAAGTATTAATACTGTATAAGTAATAAATTGCAAGTACTCAGATATGTATTATGGTGGGTGTGGAATGTTTGATGATTGTGTGAATACTCTTGTGCTAATATTTCTCAATTTTGGAAGAGGTGATTGGGAGTCCTCCAGTTTCCCCCTCCTCCTCCCCCTCCCTCAACCTCCCCCCTCCCACCCCTTCCATCTCTCCTCACCATGTTTCCCTATAAATGTGCTTTGACTTTCTTGTTGTATGGATGTGGTTCTGTGCAAACTAGTAGTGTTTAATGGGTATAAAATGTTACTGACAATTGGTGAGGGAACTGCATACAATATTTTTTTTTTCTCTTCCTGAAGATTAGAGCTGTGCATTTCACTAGATTCAGCTTGTTGTGCCATCCCAGAATCTTTACTGATTGAGGAAAGTAGCTGCTTGGCTGAGTCAACTTGCTATTGAGTTGAGATCAACTTGCTGGCACCAGAGCAGCATGGCTCAATACACTGATCATATCTGTACAGATTCTTGGTCAGGCCTACTATCCAATCACATCTACATGCTAGTACACAAACTGTAGGATTTACTCATCAATTGTGTGTACCATACAGTGCCTTGCATCCATTTGCTACAACCCTGTGAATCTCTAACACAAAATGCCCAACACTTATCCTTCCTCTTAATACTGTTGTAAAATATGAACAGTTTTTTTATGGGTATACAGTATGTACTGCTTTAGAGAAAGGTGACTGGTGCACATACTAAATATGAGTCATACCTCAGTACAAATAGTAGACTGAAGGTACAAGTAAACTCAATATGGAACACAGCACCACGTGGTAGTGGCGAAGTGGTGGCTCAGTAATCAGCCGTAGAGGCTAGCCTTCAGGGATGGGTTGAGCAGGCTGAATCCAGCTGTATGCATGATGTTATTTGACAAGCAGCTCATGCTGAACTTCATTTTTTGTGTTTCTCTCTGTGCAAATGTTTGTTGAACAGAGAGCAATTGGTGCAATAAAAACATTCCACAGCAGATAGAGTACTTATTTACCTTATATTAAATTGTAGAATTTAGCTTGCTAAAAACTTATACACTTTTGTTGTTCTGAAAGACAATAATGGGACTGCCCATATTTTGACATACCAGTTTTGTTATAAAAGAAATATGCATTTAGTGATTTTACATAATGTTTGTTACATTACATTGGTTTACAAAACAGGTAACACAGCTACATTTACCAAAAAGCTTTTTACAGTTGGATGCTTTCATTGTAACTTTTTATGCAACATTAATTTCAGCTAAATTCTAAAAAGAAGAGTGTTGGTTTTTGTTATAATGTGGGTAAAACAAATTGTATTGTCTTGCAAGTGTTTACAGGAATTGTTAGTGTCTGAATGTGTATTTCAGTATCACAAAGTGTTATAAACAGTGGTGCAGATAAGAGCAGCATGAAAAAGTTTATACATCTTGAGTTTTGGAACCCGAATTAATTCCTGGAACAAAAGAAGGATAGGTAAAAAAAGGAAAATATATTTATCATAAATATACAAATGTTTGGCTTGAGGCTAAATAACTTAAGCCTGGTGTTAAGTTTGTCTGCTCTTTGCTAAAGGCTTTGAGCGACTATGACCTTAGAAGCTAGAGACTCATAAAATTTTTTCATGTTGTTCCCTGCTGAATTTGCACATGCCATTCAAACATAGATATCAGTTTCATTTATTTCTCATAAATCATGTGTTGCACTCATTTCTTTTCAATGAACAGTGGTCTTGTGACACTCTTCAGTGAAGATTGTTTTGACCAGATACTGTTGTTTGTACAATGTTAGGTATTATATCTGTAATGTTACACACATGACAATTATATATGGTAGAGGGCTTTTGCTCAGGTATAATTGCTACATATTTTATACTTGCGCAGAATGCTGCTCTTGTTAAAAATGTTTACTACCGGATACCAGTTTTAATCCTTGCTCGATAAAGTGCAGTAATAATTATTGACCCTTTAAATGTTGTTGTTCTAATCTTGTGCTGACCATGCCGGGTTGAAACAGTTTTCACACAACTTCTAATTGTAATTTGTTAATTTATCTGGCACAAATCAAATGATGTATACCCAGAAACTTAATCCAATTCATCATTTATGTATGTTAAATTTTGGAAGTTGTTATTGTGTGGCTATCATGTAAATGGATTTTTTTAGTTTTGTTTTTCTTTGTGATAGCACAGAGCCTAGAATCTCTGACTGTTTCTAAATTTAGTTACAATTATGAATTTTGTGTATTTTTTTATAATAGTTTCTTGCTGGGAGGTCTAGTTTTTCAGTCCCGTGACTGTGTAAAGTGAGTGTTTTTTGTAAGTGTATTAGATGGAGATGTGGTTGTTTTTATATGTTTTTGCAGATACTTTTACTAAAAGAGGCATTGATGTGAAGTGAGATCATTATTTTATTCCTGTTATGTAGAATTAAAGCAGAGGTGTTCTGTTAGTGGAGCATGTTGATTACTGTTCAGACATGTACATTTTATGAAACAGATAGCTTTGGATATGTTTGTTAGCCAATTTGATTACAGTATTGGCTGTGTATATGTAGTGTTTAAATATGTTACTGTATGAAATGTGGGAGAGTGATTAAAGATTGGAAACTCATCTTACTTAATTCATTGGTACCATTAAATTGTGGTTTATTAATCACACATTAAATGATCTTTTTTTAAGCATGACTTTTATACAATACGTTTAAAATGCAGTCTGCAGACTTAACATTCTCTTTGAGGCACCAGGGAAGATTATGGCACGGTAAAGCCGCTGGAATTGCATTTGGGATTGGTGGGTTTAAATTCAACCACCCAGCCTTCCATATTTAGGTTTTCTGTGAGTTTTCTTGCATCACATATGGTGAAAGATGGTGTAGTCACTTTGAAGAGGACACATCCTGCACCTTCACCTTCTTGTCAAATTTGAGCCTGTGCTCTGTTTCCAGCTACATCATTATCAGTGGGACATTAAACCTTCATCTTCCTTCATTTTTTTTCTTTTCATTTCTTTCTTTTGAGGAGGGCGTCGTAAAGAAGCTACTTTTCCATGACTCAAATCTGCAGTGTATATAATAACATGAAATAATCCGTATTGTCTATTCTGTGTTACCAGGGTGGAACCAATATGAATGAGTCTCTTGAACTGTGAACGTACTGAATGCATCATGTATTCAAACTTCTGTGATCCAATGAAGAAGGAAATGGGAGGTGGGATGCTGACCTGTGAACATCAGTAGTTGCTTTGATGAACAAGAAAGAGGGAGCACTCTGGTGTTGAAATTCATTGTTATGTGTTCCTACAGCTTGGGTAAAAGGAACCATAAGGGCTTTGTGTGATGCATTGGGGATTGTATTATTGATATTGATCCTTAATTTATGAGGATATTATTAGCTCCACACCCTTTGAAATTGCAGTGCTGTTTTGACAATTTTAAACATTTTCCATTTACTACACATAGGATTTAATTAAACATGAGTTGTACACATTACATTTATAGCAAAGATAGTCACCAAATTGCCAAAGCCATTAGCTACTGACATTTATTCTTATTAATGGAGTTAGTCATAATGGCTCTTTAAAGTTCTTGATTAATGTTGTAATTTTAATAAAATAACAGGTAGTAGGAAAGCAAATTTGTATTTCTAGAATGAGATTTTTACTCTGCAGCGGAGTATGCACTGATATGAAACTTCATGGCAGATTAAACCTGTGTGCCAGATCGAGACTCGAACTTGGGACTTTGCCCGTGAAAGGCAAAGGTCCCGAGTTCGAGTCTCGGGCTGGCACACAGTTTTAATCTGCCAGGAGGTTCCAAATTTATATTAAACATTTTGTTATTTGGTGTACTGTACAGTTCCTAAAGCCTATCAATTCAAGCTCTTCTTACGTAATATGCCAGCTGACAAAAGTTGGCTGTAAGCGGTAGCCACAAGTATTATGAGTTTTAAAGGTGTTTGACCATATATTTGTTCTTGACTGGCAGTTGATTTTCAAAAATATGTATGTTGTAGCATTCTTCTTCTCCTAGAAACGATTCTTCTGAGAAAATAGAAGACATTTATCATTAGCAATTATAAGTTCAGGAGAGATTTATTTACGGAAATCACTCGTTTCAGGGGAAGGGACAGGGGTGAGGGGCTGTAGAACTTTTTGTAAAAGACATGATACGATGTGTGCATTTCACAGCTGCTTGCAAACTAAATACACCTTAAAAGAGCAATATGAATGGGGATTTTGAGAAAATATGTCTGTTTGAATAAATTTGGATGTGAAATTTATTTTAATTTCTGTATTGCGAAAATCATGAAAGATAAGAATCAAATAAGACTAGCAGATGTGGTGTTAAATCATAATGAACAATTACAAGAGCCCAAAGTGAATTTATTGGGTGAACAGATTACCATTTCTTTTTATGTAGTAAGGTTAAGAGGGCAAACTAAGAAAAGTAATTATTTCAGTTTTCAAATTCAAAATTTTATTGTTATTGCTACAAACATATGAGACATATGCTAATGAGTAAAACCTTATGTACCTCCTTAATAGCATGTTCATCCAACTTTTGAATGCAATACAGCAACTATTTGATGAGTTCTTGATAGGTTTCCGTAGGTGAGGGACAACAGATGTCTCAATACAGGTTATGTGATTTGCACAAATTATGGGCCTGGAGTTCGGTGGCATCCTGCAGCATCCTGGATGCGTTCCGTCAAGTTCATATTAAGTCAATTAGTGGCCGAGGCATCAACATGAGTTTGCTATCATGGTCCTCAAACCAGTGTATCACAGTTCTGGTCTTTCCATACATGCAGCTATCCTGCTAGATGCTACTGCCATCAAGTAAGACATCTAGTATGATCTGTCAATGTGCCCCAGATTGTTATTGCAGATCTCGTGAAAGTTCAAGTGAATATCTCCCATAGCATAATATTGACCCTACTGGGCTGTTTATGTGGCACAGTGCCAACCATCTGCCTGGATAATAGTGTATCTGGATATGAACATTGACCCCATTCAATAAAAAATGTGATTCATCCAACCAGGATACACATTTCCACTGATCCATGGTTCAATCTCACTCATCTCCTTCCCACTACAGTTGTAATTGTTGATGATGATGACGATGATGATGATAGGTCACTGTGGCAACACACAGATATCTTTTTGTCTTCTGCTGAATTCCTTGTTCACCAGTGTGCACCAAATAGTGTGCTCTGAAACACATGTGCCTGTACCAGCATTGTACCTTGTCATCAGAATTGTACCTTGTCATCAGATCTGCCACTGATCACTGTATCCTGTTTTACAGAACAGGCAAGCCTCTTACTTTCTTTCCTCTGATGATGTGTGGACGGCTCATAGCAGTAGCAAGCCAACAATTGAGCAGTTATAATGCTTGCATGATGCTAATTTCCAAATGCTGGGACATAGCAGTCTGACTGTTATTAAAGTCACTTATATCAGCGGGTCTCCCATCTGCGCCCATATTGTCATTAGAACATTTTCTCATTCCTCTCTCCCCTCGCTTACCTACTATTTGTAGTATGTCATGTGCCAGCGGTGCCACCAGGCAGTATTTGTCTTACAGTAGACAGTTATCATAATGTTTTGGCTGATCAGTGTATTATTTATGTCTCTTCAGTGAAGTACTTAGTGAAGATGCTTTTTATACAAATGCTATGAAAAGACTGTTTTAGAACATTGAATATATTAAGGAAAAAAAGATGACTCTTGTGTATTTGTCTATGTCAATTTAACAGCTGTTATCCATGTTTTTATAGAGGACCAAAAATAATCAGTATTATAGTATATATAATACCTACTTGCACCAACTAGATTCTTTCTCCACACATTCAAGGGAAGTGTAGTGCGATGTTCCAGATTTATGTTCTCGTAGCATCCCTAAACTGCATATGATGAAAACTGGAATGGTTCCTCAAACAAGGTAATAGCAGTTTCCTCTGCCACTCGAAGCCTGAGCTCTGCTTTTAAACACTGTAATATCATCCAGATGATTAACCTGTTATCATCCTCTCATTTATTTTGGGCACCACTTTCAACCAAAAAATGTGAAGGAAGTTATATAATCATTAACTTGGTTTCCCTTTACATATTTGGTTATGTGTTGTTTTTCCAAGTAGTTCAGCACAGTGTGGTGCAGGAGAACAAATCATGAATAATAATATATTAATTTTATATGTAGGCTGTCAAGGAGCCAAGTTTGAATTTCAGAAGACTGAATACGAGTGCTTGACTTTTAGTACCTTATATTTTTCCTTGGATTCCATAATTTTGTTATAATTTAATATTTAAATGATATAACTTCCATGGAATCATTTAAATATTGCAATTAACTTACATAAAATCTTAATGTTAAACAAAACATTTTGCTTGGCTGGTGTGTGTGTCGCAGCTAACTGCTAACCATCATAATAGGAATATGTTTCACTGATTTTTTTGTTGTCCACTGAGTTATCAATATAAATGACCTTTCTTATACATCATTAACTTCCATTTTTACTAAAATAAAATAACCTATGTCAAAAAAGTGCTTATCTAATTGCAGTTCTGGTTTAACAAGCAGCACAATGTACTGTTTTTATTGCATCAGCTTGAGGGGATCCACTTAAATGATTTGTATTAATAAAGATGCTGCATTAGAACTGGACAGTTACTTGCAGCCTAGATAATTTTTAAATGGTTCAATAATTAGTTTTTTCAAGAAATTTATTTTGATGACATGAATGAGAAAACATTATGAACATATAACAGTTCACACAGAGTGACTGTTCTCAAGAAGTAACATCTTTATTACACTATTACTTGGAATACCAAACATCATGTTGAAATTGCTGGGTATGGGGGGGGGGGGGGGGGGATGTATCAAAGTTATAAATATGCCATTTCTAACATAAATGAGTTGCTCTGTTACAAGACATGTCATTCTATAAGAACTAAATTTTACAGGTGACGCAAAAAACTTATGACATCCGAAAGGAATCTAAAAGTCCATGAGAATTCATAATGAATGTAGCGAATAAAAACTCTATACTACAGAACCAGGGGGAGGATATAAATTAAAATAATTTCAATTAACAAAGGTTCCAATACAAAAGCATCAGCGAACTTATAACTAACAGACCAGTTAACAGCTGCAAGTGCATCAAATTGCAACAGGCAATAAACAGCTATAAAATCTATGTTAAATTATCTTTTATGTAAAGCAGAGGAACACTATTTGAACTCTCGTATACACGCGGTTGCCTCATTAAAGAGCCGAAGAGTAGGAACAAATTGTCAACCTTGGAATTAGGTAGAATTCAAATCTCTGTCAGAGAATGTATCAGTGTTATTAACTTGATTTTCAGTTAAGATAAGAATGTACAAATAAAATTTAAACAACAATGCCCATATGGCTTGGAGTAAAACAGCAGGCAGTAAAGTCAACTTGGGTTAATCATGAATACAAAATAAATTACACATAACCAGCACATACAGGTATAAGATTCATAAATTACCAACACGGCCCAAATCCGGTTGGCAGGAATTAGACAACCCAACCTGAATAATTGTGGCAAAAAAATCATTGCATTATAAGTTAGCTAAGTTGGAACCACTAAACTCTTAAAATAAAATTGGGGTTGACACAAACTTAAAACAATATATCACATGTAGTTTAAAGAATGTTATGGCAAGTGGACAGCTCCAAATAACTGTTTATACAATCTACACACTGAGGTGCTAACCAAATAAGTCCAACAGACACTGATGACACTGGCCCACTAATCCCATGTTGCCTATGATTTATGTAAACACAACAGACGAAGTCCAAGATCAGCTTCTGTCAAATCTGAGAACATGCTTTTTGGACGTGTAAGTTAGTAGAATACAGACTCATAAATCCTCTCGACATCATATTCAACTTAGTTAAATGTTCATAGCATCCACGTGCCATACAACTGACAGCACTTATTCTCAGATGGTCATTCTGCAATAATTCTTGGTGGTAATTAACGGAGTGGAAGTTCACACACAACACCATTAAATAGGCACCTTGGTGGACACCCATAACCCCTAGCGGTATGCAAAGCATTGCTTAGCTACACAGGCAAGGAGATTACATCACACTTTTGAGTGTGCACAGATCATTCCTCTAGACGCAGACAATTTGTGTGCACTGATTCCATCTGGGAGGGTGAATAGGAGGCTATGACCTTATACTTTAAGTCTCCTTAAATCCATAATCAGTAGCACCAAGAGGGTAATTTTGTTGATTAATGTTAACTAACTTACCTTAGGCCAGAATACCTTGATTGTCCAGAGGTGACATGGTGCCATGTTACTAATGCTGAATCACTTCTGTTGGTGTAGAGCTACACACGTGCCATACCTCAACATGAGTTTGATAGGTGTGCCAGTTCCAGCCAAGATAATGATCTTATCACATCTGGTGTCATGTTACACACCTGAGCTCCTTGGTGCCCCCATTCCTCTCCTCCGAGGAATAACTGGGAATTGGTCAAGGTCATCCAGAACAATTACTCAGGCAGTAGTGTCCTATGAAATAAAAGTGGTGACAACACACAATCCCCCGTCCCGAACTCCCTGCCATGTCCGTGGCTGAAGCTACTGCCAAACAGTGATGGGCCGCTAGGAGGGGAATACAGAGATTGCCATCATACTCCTCCCCCTTCCCCAAGGTGGGTGATAAATCCTCAGCCCATGCTGTAGGATCAAGACCTTATCCAAAGATTGTACAGATGTGCAACCTGCTTAGTGCAATTGGTAAGGTACTAGCAAATAACAGAAAAAAAGATAGTGGTTCCCATTATTACCAGCTGATTGTGCTATATCAGTTGCACATTCTTTATATGAAAATAATAAGACAACATCAAAAAACATTTATTTCTCATTCAGTCCGGTTTTTACAACCTTCATATCAAGTTTAGTAGGAGGTTGACCATCAGCCTTGCAGTCTCCATGCAACTGAAAATGCTTATTACAGTAACTGTACTTGGAAATAAACTCATTGCCCGGAAACACTGGAGGTAGCTAACGAAATGTGTGTGTAATGTCACATAAGGTAGGCATCAGTTCTTTAGGAAAAAGGTAGTAATTCAGTCCATTCAATTTATAGTAATCATCCATAAGTTTCTTATAAATTTAAAGAATAACCTTATATACATTTGTAGATTTAAGCCATTTGAATATGTGCCAAACTCTCCATATTGTCGAATCCATAGTCTTCTAGCTGCACTGTCATCACGTATTCTGGAGCAATTTGTTCCAGAATATGTAAAATGTCCAAACTTAACAGGTTTCCCATAAACACCAATGTCCTGCAATTGTCATTCTCTATTAACAGTGTCGTAATGGTTGAGTGCAGTGTGTTGAAAGATGCTCTGGTGTGAGACCTTGCAGTGTACACTCATACCTGCATGTAAATTGGTGACTGAAACCACTTTTCTCATCACATTTAGCATCTGGTATTGTAACCTTATTAATTATTGTCATGCAGGGAACTGACTGCAGCACACTCTGCATGGTTCATCTCATATTCCTGGTACTAAAAATGATGTACATATAGTTCTTCATTTTTTCATTGTTTCACACATTGCTATGAATGTTATATATATTAATGAGGGTTTAAAATATCTCTGTATCAGTTGAGTAAGAACTCTTCAAGGAAGAAGACAGTGAACTGTGCATCTTAGTTAACCACCTCAATGCAGTTGACACGTATTTAGTCGTGTAGAGTTAGTAAAAGAAATAATGTGACTATAGATGTGTGAATTTAACACACATCTCGTCATCTTCCTGCAGGTGAGGTGAAACCATCATATTTTAGAATAATGTCACTTATGGCTTAAACATCATCATCAGCAAATGTGTTAGTGTGGGAATGATCTCAATTCATGAGTTTCACCCAGTGCTGGTTTTTGAAGATCCTCGGTATAGCGATACCAAAGTCATAATATCCCTAGATGAGTGGATTTGCATATTTGAAACTTCGGTGAAAATTACCACCATGTTCAATGTAGTTGGTTACACTCCCTCAGTGATACTAGGAGATCACATGATTGCCTCAGGTACAATTAAAATTTATGATGAAAATAACTGCATGCATCTACAGGAACAGACATTTGAGAACACTATGTTTGCCAGTCATGGAATTCAGCATTCTCTGGACAGGTGGCTTAGTGTTCAACCATATGTGTACAGATTCTATGAGAAAATGTGGACCAGTTTGATGGAACTGATGTGCTGAACCCCCAAACTGTCAGAAGAACTCATTGCCCAGCTGTATGATGCAGGCTGTATATTGATACCAGGGAATATGTATAAACCAACTATGCCTGATGTGGGCACACAGAACGAATTTTTTGTTGTCTTCAGTCCAGAGACTGGTTTGATGCAGTCCTCCATGCTACTCTACCCTGCACAAGCTTCTTCATCTCCAGGTAACTACTGCAACCTACATCCCTCTGAATCTGCTTAGTGTGTGCATCTCTTGGTCTCCCTCTACAGCTTTTACCCTCCATGCTGCTCTCCACTACCAAATTGATGCCTCAGAACATGTCCTACAACGTGATCCGTTCTTCTAGTCAAGTTGTGCCACAAATTCCTCTTCTCCCCAGTTTGATTTAGTACCTCCTCATTAATTACGTGATCTGCCCATCTAATCTTCAGCATTTTTCTGCAGCACCACATTTCGAAAGCTACTATTCTCTTCTTGTGTAAACTAGTTACCGTCCATGTTTCACTTCCATACATGGCTACACTCCATACAAATACTTTCAGAAATGACCGTCTGACACTTAAATCAATACTTGATGTTAACAAATTTCTTTTCTTCAGAAACACTTTCCTTACCATTGGCAGTCTACATTTTATATCCTCTCTACTTCAACCATCATAAGTTATTTTGCTCCCCAAATACCAAAACTCATCTACTACTTTAAGTGTCTCATTTCCTAATCTGAGTCCCTCAGCATCACCTGATTTACTTTGGCTGGGATTTAATAACATCAGGGATAGGCTACAACACTGTCTCTGACCCTTCCCAACCACTGCTTCACTTTCATGCCCCTCGACTCTTATAACTGCCATCTGGTTTCTGTACAAATTGTAAATAGCCTTTCACTATTAGACCCCTGCCACCTTCAGAATTTGAAAGACAGTATTCCAGTCATTGTCAAAAGCTTTCTCCAAGTCTACAAATGCCAGAAACATAGGTTTGCCTTTCCTTAATCTATCTTCTTAGATAAGTCATAGTGTCAGTATTGTCTCACGTGTTCCAACATTTCTACGCAATCCAAACTGATCTTCCCCAAGGTCGGCTTCTACCAGTTTTTCCATTTGTCTATACAGAATTCGTGTCAGTATTTTGCAGCGGTGACTTATTAAACTGATAGTTCAATAATTTTCACACCTGCCAACACCTGCTTTCTTTAGAATTGGAATTATTATATTCTTGTTGAAGTGTAAGGGTATTTCGCCTGTCTCATACATCTTGTTCACCAGCTGGTAGAGTTTTGTCAGGGCTGGCTCTTCCAAGGCTATTAGTAGTTCTAATGGAGTGTTGTCTAATCCCAGGGCCTTGTTTTGAATTAGGTCTTTCAGTGCTCTGTCAAATTCTTCATGCAGTATCATATTTCCCATATCATCTTCATCTACGTCCTCTTCCATTTCCATAATATCACCATCAATTACATTGCCCTTGTATAGACCCTCTATATACTCCTTCCACTGAGCAAGGAGGCGCAGTGGTTAGACATTGGACTCGCATTCAGGAGGACGACGGTTCAATCCCGACTTCCTTCCCTAATCCGATGAGACCGATGACCTCGCTGTCTGGTCTCCTTCCCCAAAACAACCAACCAACCTACTCCTTCCACCATTCTGCTTTCCCTTCTTTTCTTAGAATTGGTTTTCCATCTGAGCTCTTAGTATTTATACAAGTGGTTCTCTTTTGTCTTTTATAAATAAATAAAAGTGTAATAGCAGTATGTGTTTTCCTTCTCTCTATAAAATCCCCTCAATTTAGTGCAAACCTGTAGTCATAACCATGGCTGAGCAGACAAAAAATTTTCGTCACAAGGACTTTGCAATAACTGACTGTTCCTGCAATGATGCTTAGGAGAAGAAAAGATTACTCCTTCCCAATTTCATGTGTGCATTAATTACTGGTTCTTCAGCATGTGGAAAAACTTATTTGGCTCTATTACTGCTAATCCACCCTGAGAGAGTCCACTTAAAACACTTTCATATATTTTCAGAAACATTATTTCAGCCCAGTTAGAAGCTATTCCAGGAGATTCTGCACGACATCAATGGAGTACATAATGTACCAGACATTCAACGAAAGCAGCAATGGTCTCCCACGTGAAAAAGTCAAACCAAATGCTGTTATCATATTTGACAATGTTACAGTGGAGATGCAGAACGAGATTCAAAAATACTGTTGCTTTGGCTGCTATATTACAGTAAATGCCTCTTATTTGAGCCACACGTTCTCAAGGATCTAAAAGAAACTGAGTCAGGATAATACAAACCTCCTTACCACTTTGAAATGAGACAGTTTAAATTTAAGGCACATTTACTATGATCGTGTAGGAGCCGACATGTCACTGAATGACTTCATCACCATAAGTGGTAATTGCAGGAATAACCCACAGTATTATTTCCTGGTTATTGATAAAACTAGTAAATTAAATGATGGCCAGTGCAGACAACATTTCCAGGACATTCTGCTTACAGGATAATGTACCAGTATGTAACTGCATCAGTATATTTTTTGGTACAAACAGGTTTGCAAGGTTGTCACTCATTCTGAGAGTGTGATGCGCAGACTGAAAATTAACATATGTCAACAAAAAAACTGAAAGTCTTAAACGCTTAGTAGTTATGACATGAAAGTTCTGGACCATAGGCTAAAAACAAACAAAAAAAAAAAAACAAAAATTTTCCCTGGATTTCTTATTTCTCAATCTAAAGACCCCAGCCCTAGATGACAATAAGTTAGAGATATAAAAAATATTTAATAATATTTTACATTTTCAATTTTTAATTTTGCTCTAATGTGAAAACTCTAATTTTATTGTTTGATTAAAAATCAATATTTGACAAATTTATTCAGTTAAATTCGATTTTTATAAATTTATTTAAAAAATTAGAACTAAGAAAAAAGATAAAAAATTTAACTTAAGAAAATAAAAACATTAAAAAATTCTAAAAATAATTTATTCAAGTTCAGTAACATGAATAGGATGATCTTTTATTTGTTTTTTATCTCAATATATAAATTTTGTATTAGTAAAACTCTAGTTTCTCTTCATCTTCTGAAAAGATTTTTGTATAATGACCTGGAAGTATGATTTTAAATATGTCTTCTAGAACTAATGTAACTTTTTGACCAAATTTAGTTATTATAAGTTCAGCTTTTGAAGTATTATAAGATTTTTTTCAATTCTTTTAATTTAGTCAATCATCCTTGAGAGACATTATTGAAACTATTGAGCTCATTTAATAGTTCTTCAATATTATAGCATATGGTTATTGATTGATTTATTTGTTAAGTAAAATACATTAGATTTAAAAAAAATAAAAAATGGGGTGAAGTTTCAACAATAATACAAGGATCTGGCACACTTGAAACCGAAAGTAAATCTTAAATGTTTTCAGCATAAAAATCACAATTTATAGTATTTCAAAATTAGTTTCTTGTTAATACGCATAAAAGAAAACATGTACACCAATTTAAGAAATTATTGAAAAACATATAAACTCAAAGGCTACTGAAGATAAATAGACAAGAACATATTTTATTTATAAAAAATTATAATAAGAATGACTTGAAACGTAGAATTTTAAAAGTATGTCAAGAAATTTGTAAAACAAAAAACTCATCTAGATTCCTCAAAAATAAATAATTGGCACAAGGTATAGCAAAAATTAATTTTATTTACACATAATCTCAATTTCAGTTTTTTTAATTGCTTCCCTTTGTTTTCATTTACCCAGATTGAAATACTTTACAGAAAAAAATTAATTTAATTGAAAATTCACTACATAAAACAGAGGTTTTTCAGCAAAACTACAGCCTTGTTTGGAGAAACCCTGGGCCATGCCGGCCTCTCCAGCATCATCCAAATAGATCGATTTTTGGTAATTTCTCAGCGAAATATTTATCGACTTTAAAAATACAAAAAGATAACATAATCTATATCAAGAGGGCTATCCAGAGAAATAATATAGAATAACATATTCTAATAAAATTTTACCTAAATTTTTTTAATTGTATGTCTATGTTGAAAGTCGTAAGTTTAATTCTTTATTCCATAGGAAATTATTTAAGCCAAAGGATCGTTAGGAATTTTGTCATTAAAAGTAGCACATAATTTTGAAGTAGTTTTTGTATGGGTCAAACATTAATTCTTGAGACATATTTATAACTAAATTGGAAAATCTTCTATAAAACTGAATGGATTTACATTAACATCACCATTTAATTGTGTTACTCTTCAAATCTTGGAAAGCATCATAAGCCTTTAAAAATTGTGTTACTCTCTCAAAATCTCTGAAAGCATCATGAGCCTTTAAAAAGTTATGTGGAGTATCTAGATTGCACAATTCTCAGGGAAAAACTTATTTCTTCTGTTCTTTATATAGATATTCTGTCATTTAAGGTAATCGAATAAAGAGGAATGAATTAACTGAATTTTTCAATTCTTTAGGAAAACAATAAAGGTAAAGTAAATAATTCAAATTCTCCAGAATTATAGTAATTGGTGTTATCTAACTCAAAATTTCTGTTTTCATTTAATCCCACAATGTCTGTGGTTTGTGTTTCGAAAAAAGAAACGGGAATATTTGTTTTTTAGTCTTTCTGGTACTAGCTTGAGAGAATGTTCTACAATTGTTTTTCATTCTGTAGAAGATGTGGTTGCATCTTCAACAACAGTCTGATTATGGTCGTCCCAGCGGAAAAAGGACTTGTTTGTGCTAGAACTCCAAGTAAAATCAACAGTTAAATCTCATATCACATAATTTCCTTGTAATCTGTAAAAAATCCACCAAATAATTCTAAAGTATAAAGTACTTCACTTTTCTTATTTTTATCTTCCCATTATTAAGAATATCGGTTCCCATGGTTAACTCATTGGTTAGAGATGAAGTTAATCCGATAAGGCCTGATGAAGAAGTAAATGGATGTTCCTTTATTTATGATTAGAAACTCGAAAAGTTTTGTGACATAAGTATTGATTAATTTTTAACTGGATTTTCCATTGTACATTGGATAATCTTTACCACCAGCTCTAATAATGCTTAAGCTCATGTAAAGTTGTGTGTGGTTAGGATGAATCCAAGCATCTCCAATATTTATATTAATTTCTTTTTCCTTGTTGGGTAGATTTAGGTTATTTTTAGTTTTCTCATTCACAGGGAATGAGTAAAACTGGTAACTTTCAGACTCATTCATTTAATAAGGATAAAATTTATTAAGACATTTCTAAAATAACTGTCACAGTGGCACCATTAAAGTCGATTAAATTATAGTTTTCATTAGTTATAGAAATTACTATTCAGCATTTGGCTTGAATGAACCAATAATATTAGTTTCTCGATGAAAATGGTCTTATAAATTTTCCATTGGCCAAATTAAAATTTGTGTTGATTAATTCGAATGGAATGATTTTAGGAGGGTTTTGCTTGGCTGGAGTAATTTCATTACTAAAACTTAAAAGTTTTCCAATACTGTCTTCTATGTTGTTGCTGTTGTTGTTGTGATCTTCAGTCCTGAGACTGGTTTGATGCAGCTCTCAATGCTACTCTATCCTGTGCAAGCTGCTTCATCTCCCGGTACCTACTGCAGCCTACATACTTCTGAATCTGCTTAGTGTACTCATCCCATTGTCTCCCTCTACGATTTTTACCTTCCACGCTGCCCTCCAATACTAAATTGGTGATCCCTCGATGTCTCAGAACATGCCCTACCAACCGATCCCTTCTTCTAGTTAAGTTGTGCCACAAGCTCCTCTTCTCCCCAATTATATTCAGTACCTCCTCATTAGTTATGTGATCCACCCATCAAATCTTCAGCATTCTTCTGTAGCACCACATTTCGAAAGCTTCTATTCTCTTCTTGTCCAAACTATTTAACGTCCATGTTTCACTTTCATACATGGCTACACTCCATACAAATACTTTCAGAAACGACTTCCTGACATTTAAATCTATACTCGATGTTAACAAATTTTTCATCTTCAGAAACGCTTTCCTTGCCATTGCCAGTCTACATTTTATATTTTCTCTACTTCGACCATCATCAGTTATTTTGTTCCCCAAATAGCAAAACTCATTTACTACTTTAAGTATCTCATTTCCTAATCTAATTCCCTCAGCATCACCTGATTTAATTCGACTACATTCCATTATCCTCGTTTTGCTTTTGTTGATGTTCATCTTATATCCTCCTTTCAAGACACTGTCCATTCCGTTCAACTGCTCTTCCAAAGTACCAAATTACAGCAATTACTGTCTGCTATATCCATACTTAATTTAACATCGCTGTCAATAGTAACTCTACTGAAATTTTTATCTTATTTAATGTAAGTATTATGTTTTTTAATATTAACAAATTTTTCTAAATTTCTGTCGATTCTCCATCAAAATATAATTTGTTATTTTTTGAAGTAATGATAGGGGTTAAAAAATTTGTATAAAAACCAACTAATGAAACATTATTATAGCTTCCTCTTACAGGATAGATGATGTGTTTTTTGAGAACAAATGACTTACCACTTAACTGAAAATGATGGCTCATTTAATACTAAAAGAAAATTATACAATGAAAAGAAATGTAGAGAGACCACTTCAGCTGTCACAAAACCGACTGAAGTCCACAACTAAGAATTCCAGGAAAGAAATAAAAAATAAACACAATAAGCTTTTCAAATTCTATTTTATGTTGTATTATAGGACCAAGTGGTTGTGAAGTAAAAGTTAATATTTTATAATTACATGTTACCTCATGGATGGTTAAATAGGCATAAAGGTAAACATTTAAATATTTATTCTAAAAGTTTAGATCAGCTGAAGTATTGGGAATTTATAAAAAGTTGAAGATAAAACTAATGAAAAATTGCTACTTTTAGTGAAAATATTGGTGAAATCTAATGACTGGAAGACTTTCAAGCTAATTTAGTTGTAGTATTCGATGAGTTTACTCTAAAAAATCAGGGTATAGTTACAGAACATTTTACTAGAGTAAGATATGAAGGACTATAGTTGTTTTATTTATCCCATATATTTTGGAAAATACGAAAACAATTACAAGAGATAAGTTTTGAACAGGTTTTTAGACAGGATGACGCAAATTTACCATGAGTTTGTTGGTGGTGATTTAAAATTCTATTATTTTAAGGAAATTCCTAGTAAATATTGGAATAATCAGTTCAGGGTTTTTTAAAATAGATATGACGAAAAATAAGTGAAGGAAAATAGAGAAATAAAATTAAAGATTTTTTAAGAACAAATGGGAAACAATCCAGTACTCTTGATTTCATAAACATAAAAGTTAAACAAGAACATTAAAAGAAAACACTCATTAAGGAAAATGTAACACTAAACAATTTTTGTTACCCTTAATAAATGTTTTCAAAGTATGACCCAGAGGTTGTTAAAATATGAAGTAGAAAAATAAAGGGAAGAATTTAAAAAGGGAAGAAACAATCCAGAATGGAATACAAAAAATATTAAAAATGAAGATCAAGCCGTTATTGATGTGATATAAAAGATAAAAAAAAGGAATTGAACATTTAGGCGATGACAAACTGAAAGCTATAAAAGAAAATAGAGAATTTGAAAATCGAAAGGTTCCTTATAACCACTGATATTTAGAAGAATTTAACAATAAACCAACAGTTAAACAGTATGATGGCAGTTATGCACTAAGTGAATGTGAAATAAATAATTTGATAACGAATTATGAGGAGGAGGTTAAATATAGAATAAATTTAAAAGAAAAGAACAGGAAAATCCTTAAAAAAATAAGTGGAAGAATCCTAGAATACATTAACACAGTGAAGGTCAAGTTTTTGGATTAAGATCTGTAGGTACATTTAAATTCATTGGTGAATATCCAGTAAAATTTGATGGAAATAAATTAACAATTGGTGACAGAACACTGGAAAAACCTGATGGATTGCTATCTTTTAACAAAAAAACATTACTACTTTGTTTATCAAATTATGGCGATATTTTGTACCATCCAGGAGCAATATATTCACATGAAAATCCAAATAAATTTAAATGAAAGTAGAAGTTGAAGTGGAAAAATACAATAATTTTATAACAGGAATTTTTGAAGTTTATTTTTCAAGTTTAGATGAAAGAAATGGGAAAAGTTTAATTAAAAGTATACAGAAAAATCAGTTGAAGGCATTTGGTTGAATGATGTTAGAAATTTAAATGATAGAGTAGTAGTAACCCATGGAGAAAAATTAGCTGAAAATAAAAAAAAATTCACAATGAAAACGCAATAATGAAAATGTTTGCAAATAAAATTAAAGAATTCAATATCACTAATCCAAAAGAAATCCCATATATTATCAGAATTTTGAATAATTTACCACATAGTTTCGGGGAATGAGAAAACCATGGAAAAGGTTTAATTGACATTTTAGTTGACACATTACCATTCCAAATGCATCTTTCTCATTATGATTTCTGTGATCCAGGAACAAAATTAGAAGAAGGATTAGCTAGAGAAAATCCAGGAAAATTTAAATTAGATAAAGCTTGTAAAAAACACGAATCTTCAATGAAGATAGTAAAGAATTATAAAATGAAACAAAGTGGGTAAAGAACAAGAATTAACAGCAAAAGAAAGAAAGTACACCTAAGATTTTTCATTACTAGAAGATTTAGTTGCTACTACGGTTAGGAGAATAATGTTTGAGAAAAGATAATTAGGATGGGCTTCAATAAAAAATAGTGATTACAAATTGTTAAATAAAACATTTATAATTTTTTAAAATATTAATTTTATTAAATTCTTATAAAATTTTAATCTATATGAATGATTGATTTTGGTCTCGAATATTTTTTGCTACATAGTAGGAAAATTAAACCATAAGCAATTAAAATTATAGCCAGTATTGGTCAGCTACACAGTATCAATAATTTTTTTACCGATTTTCAAAACAGAAATTGGGATTAGAAAACTGGTTGAAATTTACATTTAACATTAGGTATTCGTCTTGTGAAAGAAATTAGAGAATATTTAATAAAAAAGAAAGAAGTTTCTCGATTAACAAAATATGAAGGAGGGTTTCTTCCATTATTATTGGTGGCATGATTTTTATCTACTGCTGGAACATTAGCCACAAGAGTTGACACTACCTAAGAGAAGATATGAAAAAAAGTTGATCAGGAATTAGAAAAAATAGATGCAATTTAGCAATGAAAAAGAATGACACTGGACTAAAAAATTTCTAAAAATTAATTAAAATATATAATAATCCTTTATCAAATTTTGCTATAGGAAAACTAGCCACACCATTAAAAGTTAAGTATTTTAGAGATTTTTTTATGACTGACGAGCTACACAGTAAACCACAAAATTTGAATCTGGAATAGTTAACATTTGTGATAATGCTGGTATGTATTGGATTTGTTATAATAAAGCAAATAATAGAATCAGTATTTTTGATCTGTTTGCTGGAAATATACTGCAGGAATGAGGACATTATTTGGGCCAAATAATGTATATTATTATGCTGAGAGAACACAAAATAATGTAATTAGGTTTATTAGGGAAAATGAACACAAAACGTGTAAATGTGAGTGTGTATTTACCCTTAAAAAGATATTGTTGTTGGTGAAAAATAGGAAAAAATGTATCATTTATTGAGTTTGATATTTTATTATTTGTGTTTGATAATCATTATGAAACGACTACTGCTAACCAATCAATAAAATGATTATGTAAATAAAACTTTCTAAATATAAAATTAAAAGTTTAAACTGTTCTAGTATAGGTAAAAACAATTGTATTTGGTGAAATTTAGTTTTGTGTAAATGGATGAAGGTATTTTGTATCTAAAGCATAGAAAATTTACTGAAACATGTCACCTTCTAATGGTAACAACAACTGGAAGACAAAGATTTGAAGCAATCTGCACAATTTTAAAAAATAAAAACAGTAAATTCGTTAAAAAATTTTGTTAGGTAATGATCTAAATATTTGAGGAGTCTTAAATTGGAAAGAAGAAATATTATTTCTTTTGGTATATATGATTTATGCCAAACAGATTTAGTAGAAATGGATTCTGGAAACATAAAGGAATTTTAAAAATAAATGAAGGACGTAGATGGTTATTAACTGGTATTGTTGTGTTTTCAAAATTTTCTTGGGCTATCCAGTAAAAATAAAACTAGTAAAAATGTTTTGGAAGCTCATAAAGAAATATTTAAAGCAAGAACACCTAGAAATATATATTAGTCCAGTGTTGTGACTGGCTTGACGTGGTTCACCACATATTCCTCTCCTGTGCTAATCTCTTCATCTCAGAGTAGCACTTGTAACCTACATCCTGACTTATTTGCTGGATGTAGTCCAAACTCTGTCTTTGTCTACAATTTTTGCCCTCTACAGCTCCCTCTAGCACCATGGAAGTCATTCCCTGATGTCCTGTCATCCTGTCCCTTCCTTCTCGTCAGTGCTTTCCACATATGCCTTTAATCTCTGATTCTGTGCAGATCCTCCTCATTCCTTAACTTCTCAGTCCAACTAATTTTCAATATTCGTCTATAGTACCACATCTCAAATACTTCGATTTTATTCTGTTCCGGTTTTCCCACAGTCCACGTTTCACTCCATACAATACTGTGCTCCAAACGTACATTCTCAGGAATTTCTTTCTCAAAGGAAGTCCTATATTTGATAATAGTAGTCTTCTCTTGGCTGGGAATGCCCTTTCTGGCAGTGCTAGTCTGCTTTTGATGTCCTCCTTGCTCCGTCTGTTATAAGTTAACAGACTTACTTAACTTCATCTACTTCATGACCATTAATCCTGATGTTAAGTTTGTCACTGTTTTCATTTCTGGTACTGCTCATTACTTTCATCTTTCTTCGATTTACTCTCAGTCCATATTCTGTATCATTAGACTGTGTAATATTATTGTATTTCAGATACTTTGCATACGAGATATTTGTCATAAAAGAAAAGGACAGCCAACGAGCTGTAGTTCGTAAAGATACTAACCATCACAGTACGAGAGTAAAGAGACAGAGTATTTTTTTAATGTGCACCTATACCAAAACGCGTGTCCAGCATTTAAAAACTCTAAATAAACACTATGACACCCTGGGGGTAGATATTTAAAATCACTGCCGCAGCGCTTGATAGCAAGAAGCTGTGAAACAGAGGAAAGAACAGTCTATCTTTTGTTAAGAAATATTCTGAATACTTCATTATCCCTGGTACTTTTGGTCGCCGACATGTTAAGATGTACTACATAGCATTGCTACAAGTTGTATTTTTATTTTCTGTGGAAAAACTATGTGAAACGACGAACAAACATTTCGGTTACACGGGTGTGGATACAATGTACTTACGCACACGGAAGGACATTTAAATTTAAGAAGGAACAGACTGACAAAGCAGCGATTATTCGACTGCGCCATCCACAAAAGAAATATCAGATGTAAGTCATGCATTTATTGTGTATTTGTCAATGTCTAGTAGTTTTAAGACAATTTGCTCAAAATATATTAATATTTTACGATGCAATAATTTTCTTTCACTAATCAAAAATGATGTTCAAATTGTATATGAGCTTTGTTACAGGTTCGCTCTTTAATGTGGTGACTCGATTCTATTTGGGAGACCACTAATGTGTTCAACTTCCGATCTGTTAATCTTTCTCTTAGGAAATTCCACTAATTTGCTTTCATTTACATTTTGATATTCTGATAGGCTCCTTAGGTAATTTCATCGAAGATTCTGATTGCGTGAAGGCAATCCGGGTCAAAATGTCAATTATACACACACTCGATCTGTACATCTCCTGAACACAATCAAGAACGACACATCAGTGATCAATTAATAATCTCTCTCTCTCTTTCCAAGTCGTACTGAAAAACGGCCACACAGGATAGCTGTAAGTATGCAATCTGGTGTTAGGTTGCATTTTGCCAATAAATATTACCAACCAACAGTTACAGCATCACTATTATTAATAAGCAAGTTCCTAACGCCATGACTGTTCATTCCACGCAGCAGATCCTCTAATTCTTCTTCGCTTTCACTCACGATAGCCATGTCATCAGCAAATCGTATCATTGATATCCTTTCACCGTGAATTTTAATCCCACTCTATCGTTGCCTCTTTGATGTATAGACTAAACTGTAGGGCACTTCATTCTTGGTCATCCACTCTTATTTATTTCCTCTTGGCTCTTGAATGTGGAAGGTATTGTCCATCTCTCCCTGTGGCTTAGCACTATTTTTCTCAGAATTCCGAACATACTGCACTGTTTTACATTGTCAAATACTTTTTCCAGGTCGACAAATCCTATGGAGATGTTTTGAGTTTTCTTTAGTCTTGCTTCCATTATCAACCGCAATGTCAAAATTGCCTCGCTGGTGCCTTTACCTTTCCTAATACCAAACTGATCGTCATCTAACATATCTTCAATTTTCTTTTCTAGACCTCTATACCTCTTGTCAGCAACTTGGATGCGTGACCTGTTAAACTGATTTTGCGATAATTTTCGCACATGTCAGCTATGCAGTCTTCAGGATTGTTCGCATGATATTTTTCCAAAAGTCATGTGGTATGTTACCAGACTCATATACTCTAGACACCAATGTCAATAGTCCTTTTGTTGTTACGTCTCCCAATGGTTTTAGAAATTCTGATGGAATGTTAACTATCCCTAATGCCTTATTTGATATTAAGTCCTCCATACTGGAACCCATACCATCTAAATCGACTCCTGTTTCTTCTTTTGTCACATCAGACAAATTTTTCCCTTTACAGAGGCTGTCAATGTACTGTTTCTGCATATCTGCTCTCTACTCTGCATGTAACAGTGGAATTCCGATTTCACTCTTGATGTTACCACCCTTGCTTTTAATTTCATTGAAGGCTGTTTTGACTTTCCTGTATGCTGAGTTAGTCCTTCTAACAATCAGTTCTTCTGCGATTTCTTCACGTTTTTCAGACAGCCAATTCGTTTTAGTTTCCCTGCACTTCCTATTTATTTTATTCCTCATTGACTTGTGTTTCTGTATTTCCGAATTTCCCTGAGCATATTAGTACTTCCTTCTTTCATTGATCAACTGAAGTATTTCTTCTGTTATGCATGATCTCCTCACAATTACTTTCTTTGAACCTATGTTTTCTTTCCAACTTCTGTGACTGGCGTTTTTTAAATATGTCCATTCCTCTTCAGCTGTACTGCCAACTGAACCATTCATTATTGCTGTATCTATAGCCATAGAGAACTTCAGGCATTTCACGCCATTTTTAGTACATCTGTATCCCACTTCTTTGCATACTGATTCTTCCTGACTAATCTCTTCTACTTCAGCCTACTCTTCATCACTGCCACACTGGGATCTAAGAATATATCTGCTTCTGGGCATGGCTTATGTCCCATTAACTCATTTTGAAATCTCTGTTGACCATGATGTAATCTAACTGAAATCTGTTCATATCACTCAGTCTTTCACAAGTACACCTCCTTCTCTCATGGTTCTTGAACAGAGTATTTACTATTACTAGTTGTAATTTATTACAGAACTCAAGCAGTCATTCTCTTCTCTCATTCCTTGTCTCAAGCCCATATCCTCCTGTAACCATTTTTTCTCCTCCTTCCCCTAAAACTGCATTCCTGTTCCCCATGATTACTAGGTTTTCATCTCCCTTTATGGACCATCTTATCCTTTCAGTATCTACACATACTTTCTCCATCTCTTATCTTCAACTTGCGATATCGACATGTATATGTGATCTATTGTTGTTGGTGCTGGTTTGCTGTCAATTCTGACGAGAACAACCCCATCATGAACTGTTCACAGTAACATACTTTCTGCCCTACCTTCCTATTCATAATAAATCCTACTCCTGTTATACCATTTTCTGCTGCTGTATTACCCTATACTCATCTGATCAGATATCCTTGTCTTTTTTTCATTTCACTTCACTATCCCTATTATATCTAGATTGAGCCTTTGCTTTTCCTTTTTCAGATTTTCTAGATTCTCTATGACATTCAAGCCTTTGACAATCCATGACTCAGCTTGTAGAGCATTATCCTTTTGTTGGTTATTCAATCTTTTTCTCATGGTCACTTCCCTGTTGGCAGTACCCTTCTGGAGATCTGAATGTGCGACTAGTCTGGAATCTTTGGACAGTGGAGAGATCATTACAGGTCACAGCTCATGTAGATAGACATTACATGTCTTTAACATAGTGGTTTCCATTGGTTTCTGCATTCTCATTCCATTGACCATTGCTGATTATTCTGACTTTTAGGAGCCATTTCCTACCCCATTGGCAAGAGAGTGTGCTGAACCTCAGTCAGCTCCTCTGCCCTCTTTGACAAGGCTGTTGGCAGGATGTGGGTGACACTTTATGCCAGAAATCTTTGGCTACCCATGCTGATTATTAATAAAAATTAACTCAGTGACTGCTTTCGAAACTGGGGACTAGGACATCTTGATTAATAACGACAAGTGCAGGCTGAAGAAATTTGCAAACAGGTAATGCTAAAGAATTTTATGGGATAACGATTTTCAGGAACTGATAAGAAAATGTAACATTAATGATTATTGAAGTCTGACAGAATTAACAACTACAGCTATTGATCAATTTAAGAAAATAGTAAAAGAAAAAAATATGGAAAAAATTTGGTCTTC
Source organism: Schistocerca serialis cubense (assembly GCF_023864345.2). Lineage (NCBI taxonomy): Eukaryota > Metazoa > Arthropoda > Insecta > Orthoptera > Acrididae > Schistocerca > Schistocerca serialis. The sequence goes on from NC_064638.1 coordinate 487,985,527, forward strand.
AAAGTAATTATATATAGGTTGATTTAGTTTCTAAATTGATTCACTAACATAATAATATAAAACAATCAACAACGAAAATAACACCAACAGAAATTAATGACAAAAATTATAAAAAGTTTTACTGTATAAATTAATTATGCAGAAAAAATGTAAGAATAAAGAAGTTAAAAGGAATTCTTGAAAAAGAGACACAGCCAGTTGGTCAACGGATATTTTTTCAATTGAAGTTATTATTTTTTCTCATTAGTTACAAATAAATTAAAAGATATGACAAGAATTTTGTGTTCAAGAACAACAAAAATCAAATTTTCCTGGTATGTATCTTGTGGAAAAGCTTCGAAAAAGAAAGATGATAATGTTTTTGTTAACTCATTAGGATCAGATAATTCGAATAAAAGTTGGATCAATAAATGCCATTTTTTATTATTCTAGTATTTTTATTCATTAAATGGAGCAAATCTTAGGTATTCAAAACAGCAAACTAATTTACAATAACAAAGAAGTATTATGATTATAGATAATAATAATGAAACTTGGTTTTAATATAAAAGGTGTGGTTAAAATTTTAGAATACAAGAAACATATTGATGAAGAAGATAAAATTAAGAATTTTAAAACACTCCAATTGGGTGTGTTTAAAGGTTCGTGAAGATGGTACTATTTTTATTAAAGAATCTGATTTATATTCCTTAATTTTATCATCTATAAATGAAGGAACTAAAAGATTTAAAAATTGGTTACTAGAGAAGTTTGCTGTTGATAAGGAAATTTGGATAGTATAAAAACAGAAAAGATATAGAAGATAAGACTGAAAATTATCGAATTGAATAAGAAAACGAATATAAATAGAATTCATGGTATCTATATTGATTACTTAGATAATATTATTCATCTCACAAGAAAAGATATAAATTTAAGGAGATTCAATTTCCTTCTGCCAATGCAAAATAAAAATCCTCAATTAAGTAAAAAATTAGTTCTTCTAAAATGATTTCTTAATTATTGAACCCAAGCTAAAAAGTCTCTGAAAACCAATCAGTACAATTGATTTGGACACCCTAATTGTGAATCATTGGTAATTTTAGATTGTGAATCTGGTTCTGCTAATGTGTATTAAAAGTTACAGGAAGATCTAAATATTAATATGAATTTTGTAGAAATTTTTGAACCTTAGGAATAATTGTACAAAGGAACAATTAATTGATGTTATTAAAATTACACGAAAGCTGAATTTTTAAAACAGTTGTTAAATCTTTCTATTTAGTTTAAGGAGATCAATTTAATTATTTTTATTTCTTCATAAAACTATAGCATCGAAAATATTGGGCCCTGCATTCCTATATAAAAACATAAAATGTCATTAGTAATAATATTTATTTTTATTTCCTTATTAACCCATTACTGTGTTTATTTCCTATTAAATTTTTTACATGCCACAAGAGAGTAAAATTAAAGTGCTTTGCTTTTTGTATGAGGAACAAAAATAAATTAATAAAGACATAAAATATAAAAAAGGTATGTATCCTCAACAACTACTAATAGTGTTCAAATAAAACAGAAATGATGAACATATAAAAATAATTCAGAACTTACAGAAGAACGTGTTCAAAAATATGAAAGAAGTGGTGAAATGTCCAATGTTTTTGTAGACAATTTGTTTCAGCAAGAAATTTGAAAATGCATTAAAAAATTGGATTGTCATGAAAAAGTATTATAATCCAATCATATTACATTTCTAAGTTATTATGTTTTTAATAATCGTCTTACATACAATTTTAAATATTGAGAAACTGTTTTATGTTTAAATTTTTTAAAGGCTTTAATTTTGTGAAAACTGTCATGTTGATACATATTTAAAATTTAAAGATTTTTCTTAAATATTATCAACTTTATTTATATATATTTGAATTTTTAAAATTATTAATTGTTTAATATCGTCATGTATGTATGTATTTGAATTTTTTAAATTTTTAATTATTAATTTTTTAAATTTCATAATTCTATAATGTTCATGTCTATAGTGTTTGTTCCATTTTCTAATATAAATCTTCATTGGTGTTGAACAGTTTTGTTACATTCACAATATATAATTCATCTTTATAAGATATAATCAAATCCATTTTTCTATATTGTTTTATGTTAGTACTTAAACATTTTTTATCTTCGTTTTGAACTACAGATTTTTTAACCCCTTTAGTTGTTTTATATCCTATTTCCTATACTTTATAAAACACACATTTTGGATTTTCAACTAACATGTTGTAAATATAATTTTTCCACATTTTTCCACGTTTATATTTCCTAAAATGTTTTATTTACTTAGGGTTAGTGATAAATATTATTTTCTGGATATTTACTTGTATCAAATTCGTTTAAAGTGGATTTTATATCAGTATAAAAATCTTGGGCTCTTATATTACAAAAAAGTGAAATTAATATTCATGTAACATAAGTCAATATTTTCTCGATATTTTTTTATTAAGAATATACTGAAAAACGTACAATTTTGGTTTTGAAACTAAACTTGACATTACAGTAGAAACTGATTTATCAGATTTTTTCATATAAACTGCTACTAAATTATCGGAAAATATTATTGTATATTAATAATTCGGTTTAGTATAACACTTTCTGTATTCTTCAGCACATTTTATTATTGTAAAGTTTTGTCTTTTTCTACATTTTCCGGAATTGTACATTAACTTATAAAATTTCTTTTGAAATCGTTAGTTGCCTGTTTTCTCATTTCTGTGTTAAAATCGACATATTTTTTTAACAGTCTGATAGATCAAATTTTAGTACTCTACAGATATTTGTTATTTTAATCCTGGATTTAGACACTGTTTGGGATGACTATAATGTAAAAATTATTTTTCTTCATTTCTTAATGTTGGTAATAATCTGTTAATCTGTTTACTCTTTCCCGTGCTAAAGGAAATCTGTGTGTAAATCATGGCGTTCTTTTGTGTATTCTAAGTCGATTTAATAATATAGCCATATTTACGATCTTCTGATATTTTGTTTATCTTCTTATAGTTCAAATATTTTGGATCAAACGATTCGAAATCTCCATAAGATAAGTATTGGGTCACAGTCCAACCATATAAATTATTCATGTCCGAATACGCTAAATAACATGGTTCTTTTTTGAGATCAAAATTTTTCATATATTTATTACAAGCTTTAGTGTACCTTTTAATACATGGGGAAAAACCTTCCTGAATTCCTTTCCTTAATGTTAAAACCATATCATAAACGTTTAATAAATATAATTTAATATTAGCCATCTTTAGCATAGTGTTCCATGATGAAACAGGAGCCTTAAAATAGCAAGAAGGATCAAGTTCATAAGCCTTAATACAAGTAGTTCTAAAATTTTCAGCAACATATGCTAATATTAAAACATTTGATGTTCTATATAATTTCGTGTATTCTTCAAATTGACTACACATGATTATAGTTTTCACCTGAAATATGAGCTTTATTAAGTCTCGAATAAAATCATTTTTTTAAGATAATCTCGCTACTTTTAGTGTTTGTTCAGAGTCAATATACTCGCATGGTTAGACATTATTTTTAATAATTAAATCTAATTTTTCTTCTTCAAAACTCGACGTTTCTCTAAACTGTCATTTCTTAAGATTAGAAGCTGATTTATTGCTACTTGTCGATCAAAAAATGAAAGTTTCCTTAAATCTTAAAGTCAGCAATTTTGAAATATGTTAGTAAAATAAAAATTTTTTGGTTCATTATTTGATGTGGTGTATACATCGTTATTATCTGTACCTAATTCTCTCATTAACAAATTGACAACATAATTTCCTAAATTATAAACACAAACTAGAATAAAAGAAGAAGCTAGATTATTAAAATTACATTCTTTGTGGGCTGCCCTTCGAAATTTTCCTGTTAAATGGCAATGGTCCCTTACACTTTTTGTCCAACAGAAAATTCTTGTTGACATATAAAATTTTTAATATTCAGTACTCATTGTTATTGGAATATTTTTATGCAATGTGTTAATATCTATAGATTCTTGTTTTAACATCTGTGGGGCACCATCATCAACATACTTTTTTATTATTCCATTGGAATATGTAATGTAATAAGTAAAAGGAACTGGTAAATGTTTGATGTCTATTACTATATCATTTATCAGGATTTGGCTGAACATTACTAATATTTGTTAATAAGCTTCCAAAATGGCGTAAATTACGAAATGTACTCTTTATAGTTTGTTATAATTATCAAACTTAATTTTTTCTCCTTTTCAGAACATATTTATTTTTAATACTTTTCGTTCCTTACAACTGTTTTTGTCATTGTTTAGTTTTTCTTGAGAATTAAAAAATATCAAACATCTATCACATGTATAAATTTTTCCATTACGATTTGTTGTTTGGGAACTACTTGATGTGGACCATGATTTTATTCAACAATAATGCGGAATGTTTTCATTTTTAATTAAAAGAAGGTTGACATGCTTTTTTTGTTTATTTTCTATTGGTAGAATGTTATTTATAGCAAATTTTGTGTTATATGCAAATCATTAATTGATATACTCGATTACTTTTCAAGTTTTTCTATATCTGTTAATTGTATATAAAAATGAATTTTTTGTTTTTCAGAGATTGAGTCTAATTCTAGACTTTTATTTTTATAATTAATATATAATAAATAATTATTAACTCTTATTAACTCTTTCTACGTTCCCTACAGGAAACAGATATAATTTTTTTGTTCAAAGAAAGAGTTTTTGGTCGTTATTTTTAACATTAATTACAGCTTTCTTATTCTTAATTTCTTTTGGTAAATCGAAATATGAAGAACTAAAAATGGGATTGTTTCTATTAACATGTAATTCTTAATTATTTATGCAATATAAAGTCTAATCCAAATGTTTTCTTTGGATTTCTTATATTTCTGTTAATAATTTAAATTGTTTATTTTTGCTAATAGTTTTCTAAATCTGTTGATCAAGATATACTCTTTATATTTTAAAACTAAATTCTTGAATTTCTGAATATTTCTAAAAACTTCAATATAATCCCACATTAACTTTAAATGTACTCCTTTGTATCGAAATAATATTAAATTTATTAATTATAACTGCTTTAATTTTATTAAAAATCTTTCTGATCCTAAAATATTATCAATATTATTAATTTCATTGGTAATTGTTTTAGATTTAAAACGAAAATTTTCCTATTAATGTTAAATTAATCAAAACCAAGATTTATATAGTTGTAACCTGAAAAATTTTTCTGATTGTTTTTTTGTTTAATTTATTGATATTTATCTACTAGAAGCTATTGAAAAGGTTGTCAATTGTTTCGTTGTAGTAATTGATATTAACACTATATTTTCAAAAGTTTAATTAATTGTTGTTTATTAGGTGTAGAAAAGTTTTAAAATTTTTAGATTCACAATTTTCTTGAAGTTCATTTTTAAGTTTTGTTCTCCAATCCATTATTATTATTATTATTATTATTATTATTATTAATATTTCCCTATTATAATAAGTAATATTGTTTGAAGCTGTATATTAAATTTAGAATTTACTAAATGTTATATTCTCCAAAGAATTATCATTATTATTAATATTACCTTTAAGACTTTGAGATAAGATTATTTAATTGCTGTTTATTAAGTTTGAAATGCTTTTAAATTTTTTTACAACCTTTTCAATGTACTTTTATAGTGATATACTTCAAGTCATTCCCGTTATAATTTTTAATAAATAGATTAAGTTCCTTTTCGCTTATTTTTGAATATTGTTTAACTTTATTTTCTTTACAGTAATTTTATAGATCTTGTAGATAGTACAAGAAATCAGAGTCTGTGTGCATTTTTGATCTGCTTTTATTAAAAAACATTAGATTTTAAAAATAAAAATTTGAGTGTAGTTTAGAACTAAAACTATAAATTCTGAGAAATTACTGTATATAAAACATTAAAAAATTAAAGAATTATAAAATTGAAAATAAAAAAATTTAAAATAATTGTAATCTGCCAAGAAGTTTCAATTGTTTGATGTTTTTTATGTCTGTATACCTGTCGTTTTTGGCTGGGCATTTTTGGATTGAAAGACAATAAATCTAAAAATTTTGGTTTTTATGCCAGGTAAATTTAAAATTTGCTTTTGTTATCCCATGGTCCAGAACTCTGGAAATATAACTACTAAGCTTTATTGAAAAAATCTCAAAAATTCTGTGGAAATGCAGGTGTTGGGGGATGCACTGAAAGCCATAACTGTAAGGGGCAGTGAAACTGAAGCGACCCCTTCTGCAAATATTGAGGAAAGAAACACACAGGAAGATGCAGCAGAACCAGTCTGAATTTAATCAGTATAGTAAATGAGACTGAGCAAGTGTCTGACAAATGAAAGGGAAACCCTACACATTAACATATGTATATAGGTCTGTTTAGTATGCAGCAGTCTCAACAAAAGAGACACTCATAAATGTGCATAAGGCTATTCGCCATAAATTACGACTGCTGAAATTAGGTCAGTTGGAGTAAGGTAATATTCTTTCAGAGCAGTTTTGGACAGTAACCACAAGTGTTAAAAGTCTCACACACAAATGTTGGAGGCAAAAGAAGAGGTGTAGAAGTGAGATATGCTATTAATGATTATATT